>NW_009212900.1:0-34054 GCF_000690835.1 Fulmarus glacialis | reverse complement strand
GGCTGGGTACCCGGCGAACAACTGGTCTTACTATTAATGACTAAGGCAAAGAAGGCATTAAGTACCTCAGCCTTTTCCTCATCCTTCGTCACTGTTTCTCCCCGCATCCAATAAAGAATGGAGATTCCCCCTAGCCCTTCTTTTGTGGCCAGTGTATTTATAAAAACATTTTTAATTGTCTTTTATGGCAGTAGCCAGATTAAGTTCTAGTTGGGCTTTGGGCCTTCTAAATTTCTCCCTGCATAACCTCACGACATCCTTGTAGTCCTCCTGAGTTGCCTGCCCCTTCTTCCAAAGGTCATAAACTCCTTTTGTTTTGTGTTGACCAAAGTCCAAGAAGTCCGTATTTTCTTCGTAGCTGTTCCTGGTTTGTTTCTGGCTTTTCTTTTAAAAAGTAATTTTGCAAAATTGGTACTTTGGCACAGTATCTATCTGATAGCTTCCCATCTGCTTGCCCAATTTATATCCACTGAATTTGCTAACAAAATCAAGTTTTTATTGCTAGCCACATTGCAAAGCTTGCTATATAGCTGTGGGAAAACGGGCTGCACTCAATTTCTCCTTACGCTTCATCAACCAAAGTGTGTGCTGATGCCAATTCTTTACTGCCAGCAGTGGGGACATACAGTGCAGGAGGCTATAGGTTGCCCTTCAGATGCGCTGCACAATACATAGGTAGATTTATTTGCCCTGCTGAGGATCAAAGTAAGCGTAGAGAGGACCAGAGGAAAATGGGTATTGACTGCAGATATTTTAAATTACATTTATCCTCAAATCTTGTGGTGACCTAATCCACAAACAAAAAATAAGTTACATTTAGTAGAAGTCTACGTTTGGGGATGGCAAGAAGGACAAAAAGTACAAGCAAAGATAGCAGAGCGGCAACAGGAGATGAAGAGAAATGTCTGATATTAAAGGTAAGCCTCCTTAATGGCTCTCTAGCAATCCCATTCCCCTTCCACAGCCACTATCTTTCACTGCTTCCACTGCACCCACAAGAGGCACTTGTCTCCCCCAAAATGAGCCAAATTGAGGAAGTCAAGACAGCAAAAAATTAGTAATTTATGTGTCAGATTGGTTTCCAGTGAAACCCACTCTCTGCAGAAAGCCTCGGCTGAGCTGGAGAGGGCACAGGAATGGATCGCCCAGGGCGAGGCGAGAGCAGCACTGTAACGTTCAGCATCTGTCAGCCATTAGTCACGCTTTGTGCAACAGAGAGGGGAAAAAATAAACCCAGTAGCTGTGCTAGCAAAGACCCACAAGTAAGTCTTTATGATAAAAGAGTAGTAGGTTTGCTCGTCACACAGGGCTGTATCCAAACAGCCTGAACTCCACGTCCCTCCTGGATGGGGTTTCCTTGCGGGGGGGCTCTGTGCAGTTCCCCAGCTCCCCTCTGCACCTCCCCACATGTAATTTTCTTCGTCTGAGTCAGTTTTCAGCCACATCAGCTCCCCAACACGTTTCACTGTGCAGCTGTTCAAACCCTCACCTCGGCACAAGGAAGGAGACAGCAGAGAGACGGGGTGACCCCCAACTGGGCGATACCCCACTGACAAGTGATTTGGGCAGGCAATGAAGGAGCATGGTTCCTCCTTCACTCTAAAACAACAAGGAAATGGGGTTTTCTTTAGAGGATTCTTCAATGCATAGCCACCATTCAGATTTTTTAAATTTAAAACCCAATAAAAACGAGATCCTCACAAAACTATGCTTCTTGCCACAGTTGTAGCCTCACCCCATTTTTAATCATTTCTTTAATTCTGGACCACGGGAAGGAAGGCTGCGCAGACCCACAGGACAATACTAAGACTACTGAACACGTTTAGAAAGCTTTTGGTATACAAGCAAGACAACACATTTTAAAAAAAAAAAAACAAACCACCAAACAAAAACCAAACACCGAAACCAAACAGATTTACAATGAAACTGGAAGGCTGTTCCTGCAGGCTTCCAGAATTAAGGACCGTGTCGTGGATGCAAAAGGGCTTGTAATCAACAACATACACAGCCTCTCGTGGACCTGTTAAGTGTTTTCCAGGATGAGTTTAAAGGATTATGGAAATTTTAGATACAGATGTCCTGCATAAGCAATTTAATTCATTTACGCGAAGGTATGGTGTAAAATAAGACTGCTATGCTCTATATTCCAAAATAACTGCAGGCATTGTCCGCAAGTATGCCTTAGCTGGAAACCACTATTAATTGGCACCAACTGTTCCAATATAATTACAACCATAATGCCCATCAGTTGATTAATTTAATTTAGTTTCCACATCAGGAAAGCAGTAACTCTGTTGCCTACCTTAACATTGGCAGTAAATTCTTTCATACACAGCTCAGATTATGTCCTCTTTGAGGACAGCTCGCAGGATCCTGCTTTACAACCCAGAGCACAAAGGAAAAGTGTGGCTCTTCCCCATTTTCATCTCTGCCTTCCTTTTACTGCCCAACTGCTCGCCCTCTTCCGAAAGCACCAGGAGAAAAATCAAGTCAGCTTTAACACCCATAAGCTGTGATTTTCACAGCTTTCAATCAAACATTAAAGGTAACCTTGAGTTTCAATTCTTCTGGAGTAAAATAGCCACTTCCTAGTTGCTCATCAAGGCCTGAAATGTCCCAAATTTATGAAAAATCCTCCCCCCCCCCCCTTTTTTTTTGCCGTGTCTCAATTAGGGGGATGGCTTTGTCTTTTCCCATCCTCTTTGCATTCAGAGCAGCACTTCCTAGCAGGGAAGAAGGCTTTAAGAAAAAGACTCGTGGACTGCTATGGAAATCAAATACAACACTGACCAACAATTCACATGCAACACAGCAAAGCATGGACTTTTGTTCAAAAAACAAGTTGTGTTTTGGGGTTATTTTGTGTGTGGATTTGGATTTTTTTTCATTTTATAGAGGTGACTCTTGTATACCAAGGCAGGTATTCCCAACCAACGATGCCAATGGATGCCATGACAAAAATATGGTGGTAAAGCAAAACTGTTAACTCCAAGGTAAACACCCATTATAGAGTGCATAGAAAAGAGGAGAGAGAAAGAGGGATTAATCAGCACAGGTATATTCAAGAAAACTTTTTCTCAACAATCCTCATGTATTAAAAAGAAACCAATTATACTTGCAAGTCACTTGCAGAAAATTTTAATAATTTGCCAAATATACAGCTATTAGAATTACCCTAAATATCACTTATAATTAAGTTACAAAAGCTGGTAGATAGGATAGTACAATGTTCTATAAAATAAACACATGTAATATTAACAATACCCCCTGCAGTCCAATAATGGCAAAAAATAGCAAATGAAATTACAAACACATACAAATTAGAAGAGATTGAGTGACAGCTTTAGACACTTGAATCAAAGAAACTGAGACCAGACTAGACTAGATACATTCATCCATCAAGAATAATTAATGTAGAATTTTAGATTTTAAAAACAATTAACAACACAACATCAGGTGCAATTTCACATGCTTTCATTTATCTTCCAGTACAGTTCCCAGAGTATTAAAGTGCCTTTGTGCACTCTAGTTTCATTTATAGTCAGGTGCAACACACATCATATTTGGAAGTTACTTCATAGGTCACTTTTTTTTTAAAATAAAATAACTATTTGAAGCAACGTACATGATTCAAACTAAGGTGGTTTTAAAGTACCTTTGTTCTGACTATTTGCTGTTGAATGTCATATAACAAACAAATTAACCTCTAAATACACGGGGCCCATCTCCACTAAACAAGACTACAGTAAAAGATATTTCTTGAAGTGTTTTCTGCTGTACAATCCTTAGCTTGTCTCATTTTTTTCCCCTTTCAAACACTGCTCAAACAGTTACAGCTGTCCTTCAGATAACAACCTTCTCTGCGGCTTTCAGTTATAGATTGCCCTGAACATGGAAAACGGGCAGCATTTGGCCTGTGGCTATGGAGAGGAATGTACTTCACAGGTAACATCTTACACTCGAGGAATATGCATGGCATAGTCTCCCCGCAAGGTACTTGAAGACGTGCAGCCTTTGGATCTTAATTTGCAGCCATTACCTGCACTGCAGAACTGACCAGATGTCCTACTCAGGGCTCCTTATGAACTTTCACCACTTCCCGCTATGCTACTTTCTTAAACCCAAATCTCAGTATTAATTGCAGTAAGAAAACTTCATCAGTTTGGCTGTCGCTCACCCTGCCCCCAAAATGTCCTCTTCAAAACAGATAAAGAAGTTCCATAAAACCTACGATGCAGTCTCCCATCGAAGCACGCTCTCCACTAACATTCCACTCCTGCTCTTTCATGGGAAAGAGCGCAAAAGGGAAATTTCATTTCCCGCAGTATTTGAGGCATTTTGATGGTGTTTTTCAATACCTGCACTTTAAGAGCAGTTATGGGGCATAAGGTTTTTAGGAAATAAAAATTTCACTTTAAATCATTCCACAGTGATGCTACAGAAGGTTACCAGTGGCAAGGGCTGAAGAAGGCACTCGGGCGGAAAGCTTACTTGGAAAAAAAAAAATACATTAGGAGGGAGGATGAACAACTAATCACAACTTTAAACAGCAGATGTGGATGCGAGCCTCTATCCTTCCGCTGTCTTCCTGTAGTACTTCTCATCACGAAGTGAGAAAACAATTACAATGATTTTAAGTTCAGGCTGTAAACGCCCCCGCCGGACACGGCCAGCGCGGGCGATGCCTTCACGATGCCTTCCCTTCGCCGCTGCTGCTGTGAAAAGGCCCATTTTAAATACGGCGTAATCCAGACTCAGACCAGCAGGAGCGCTCTGCAGGTGAGGAAGTTTTACTGGGGCTCTAGATGTATAATACACTAACATTACCTAAAATATCACGTGCACTGAAGTATTTCAAGAACGTATGCACTCTGTTAATCAAACTAAAGGGAATTAGTGATTTTCTTATCTACTGAGTACTTTAAAAGTTCTCCAGGAAACTGTAGGGTTATGGACAAGAGCGGTCTGACTATGCGTTACAGCAGAAAAAAAAGGGAAAACAGTACAAGTTTCATGTGAATCACAACTATACGTAAAGTCTCCAGTTTAGTTCCTAAAATTATGTGATTAAAATATTTTAAACATCTCATAATGGTATAATAATTTCCAATGTAATTTATGCAACAAATTCCACCCATATCCAAAAATACCATATATGTAAATGCTTTTTTATAAAACTTTATACAATTCAAGCTCTCATTAGGTAAACCTATACACAATTCTCACAATCACCTAGGTAGAAAGTCTTCAGAAAAGTATCTTCTCAGAGAGTACATGAACGACAATGCTTCCATGAATCTTCCCTTTTGACGATTCTGCTAAATCAAACTCTTATTGCTTGAAATCAAAACAGACGGCTTTCATCAACAACAGCAGCATTCAGATATACCGCACCAGTCTGGGGAAGGGACCTGCTCTCAGTTTTATGGGACAGAAATACCTATAAGCCTTGTTACCATTTCCGTAAAGATTTCCACGTAACTGTCACCTGTCCCGTACGCTTCGTACAGAGAACAAGAGAGGCATCACTGGGAGGGAGGGAGATCGGTGGCAATGCACACGTTTAGCGGCCAGCGTCTCCCTCTTCATTTTGTAACTAATTCTGTAAGCTGTTTAATGATTTCTGTGAATACATCTCCAACCATAACTGAAAACAATCTGATCAGATACAAGACACTACAAACACCAAGTCTAAAATGTGCAAGAACAATGTGAATATAACGCCTTTGCAGGCTTAAATTCACAGCTGGTACTATGCCAAAACACCTCTACAGCAAGCTTTATTTACACAACTTCCAATTAAAAATACTGTTATCTCTCAAGCTACATTTTAAATTAACAGAAATACATCCATAATAACTACCGGTAAAAAAACATGATAAAATTATTTTATTTTTTTTTTATTCAAAATATTCTGACAGTTTAACAATATTCCAGGTGCATTACAAACACTGCCATAGTCAACACAACAATCAATACTTAAAGAGCATTCAAACACTGAAGACGTATATCTTAAAGCAGAGACAGGAGAATGCGCTTATACCAAGAGCATACAGATCATTTTCCAATAACTGACTTCTTTGAGGCAGGTGTCTGATGTCTCCGGCACAAAATGGATTAAAACCCAGAAGAGATGAATTACAGAGGACAAATTCAAATATGTAAATGTTTCCCCCCGTATTTTCTATAAAACATTGTGAATTTATCGTACAAGACCACTACCAGCCTAGACTACTCTAGTGTTGCTATTTACGGGATAGAACAACAAAATCATAACAGAGAAACCAGCGTCAAAGCAAACAAAACCACAAACTCTTCCTAGAATATGGCTTAAATCAGTTCACAGAGAGTTGGGAATATATTAACTACATGATACAATGGAAATACCAGGTAGAAAAAAATACTTCATCTTCCTGATATTTTCCCCTCAGCCTTTGCCATAATTGGCATAAAATTTTCAACAAAATGATCCTGCCCCTCCTGCAAGCGTCTTTTCCCATGCTTCAAAAACATTATGTTACTAACAGATTGGTTTCATTCTTGAATGTATTGGCCAATATTAGCTCTAAAGTTTAAACAATGTGGTTCTACACACGATACCCTGTTTCTTCCAATTAACCCAAGTTCTCAGAGAGCTAAAATTTCAGCTTTATTTAAAACAGCATATTTGCTTGAAAAAGTATTTCTCTCTTTCTGACACAGAAAACACATGTCAAATCGAGAACTTGCAAAGACGTGTACACAAATGAGTGCATAGTGCAGAACATCGTACAGAGAGTGCAGCAAGGCCACAGTGTCACATTAAGTCCACATGTAAAAGATGTACGTTTCCAATGACCAAATCCATTCCATAAAGTTTTACTTCTGGGGCTTGCTTAAAGCATTAAAATCTTGCTCTGTGGACGGCAAGACTCCTCCATCCTGACTTTTCGTGTAGCTGACTATAAATGCGTGGCAGGACAGCCACATACACAGCATACAGAAGAGACACACCAAAAATGCTTTGGATACATCATCCTGATCTCAAATATTCCATATGAAAGCTTTAATTTTTCCTGTGAAAAAGAGGGAAGTGGGACAACTTTCAAATTACACAGCTTGCCTGTGTGTCATTAAAAAAAAAGAGCTGGCTTTAGCCCAGGGTAAGAGAGCCACAACTCCATCGCGACAAACGGAGGTACGTCTGGTTGCTCCAGGGCTGAACTGGATCTTCGCAGTAAAGGGTCTTTCACCTGTATCGCTCATCGTTTCCAGTCGGTGCTCCCCAGCAGTGGAAATGTGAAACGCTTGTTGCAAAAATACAAGCGGTAAACGGCTAGAGGAAATCTCTGTATGCTTACTCAAAATGCTTTGTTTCCCCATTCAATTAGTTTGCTTTTAAAAGCAGTGTTTTTGGAGACGGGCCATCAGAACAAAGGAGTGAGGCATTTCCCTTAGTCACAACATCAGACACTCCATTAACAGATTGACTTAATCTCCTAAACCAAGTTAGTTCCTTCAACATCTCGTATTTGCATTCTTTTACTCTTCCTTAGGAACAAACAGTTTCTCTAGCAGTTGTGCAGTTTAAGCCTGTTAACGATATTTTACTCCAGCATTTTCTTAGCACCTCAAGACAAACTACTTTGTAGCTTGTCTGTGGTGAACATCGGCTACGGACAACCACCAAGAGGGGAAGCGCCCACACCAGTGTTGAAATAACAATATCGTCCCGTGACACTGAAAAGCGCTTTTTGATACACTGGCTTCCAGGTTAGACTACTGACGCAAAACGGGATTTCTCTCAAAGTGGGGTTAACTCCAGTTATTTAAATACAGTAAACACAAGAGAGCAGTACTGAGGACATCAGTCCTGCACTGCATAGTTTTCAGTCCATTTTCTAAAAACCTGTTAATGGAGATACGGCTCAGTGTCAAGGCTAAGTGGGCAAATGTTATCTACGCTAAAGTCGTTATGGGAACTAACAATAACCCTTGCTTATTGTACAACTGTACTCCTTGGATTTAAGCCAGCCATATACATTTCATCTTACTAATTTACCTATCCTGCTTAATCTCAAGTATCTTCATCCTTTCACACTCCCTAATTAACTATCAATTATTTTCCTGAGTGAGATTATAAAAAGTTAAACCCTTCTACCAAAAGTACAAAGACAAATAAAATATAGAACAATACAAACCCAGTTATACAGCATTACAAGTGCAGAAATTCTTCATGTTGTTGCTCTTCTTGGCCCCCAGTAAAAACCATAGCAAAGAATTTAGTTATCCAAAATATTTCGAAGTACTGTGATTAAATTCTTCAGACCATAAATGTAGCCCTCATCCTTTGCGTTGCTAGGAAACACATGAGCAAAATCTATCATTCGGACTTCTACGTTTGCGCTTTCCTTGATCTCTGCTGGCATGTGACAGAAAACTTTTTCCAGTTGGGGTATAACGTTTCCGTTCAGATGCTCCTGTGTAATGCACGTGCTGCTTTTCCACACGTTGTCTTGCTCCAAGTTTTCAACTTTTAGTGAGAGTTGACTGTGGTGCCTCTTAGAGTATGCCTTTTTGTGAAGTGCATAAAATTTGGACAAACCTTTACTTACAGAGGCCTCAATTTTTCCATTCTCTGTAGAATTTATTACATGAATATTATTATTATACTCCAGTATGTCTCCGCCTGACAACAGTCCTTTGGGCACTCCTCTCTTCTCTGCCAAGGCGACATCGCTCAACCGCACGGTTGTTGCCTGACACGAACCTTCATAAACAAACAGTAATGAGCTTGCATAAAAGTTGAGCTGCTTCTGGCCCTCAAACCACTCCAAAATTTTTTCAATCTTCTGAATGCTGGCAGCTATTGCATCTTTTCTCAAGCAGTACCCATTGTGGAAAAACTTTGAGATGCCTGCAAGAAATAGACACATTTTGGCATTATTTTCACCTCTGAAAGGAAATCAAACATTTTTAATTTCATTCAGGATGAGAATAGTTCTCGATTTGAAGAAACAGACAGCATTCACATAGTTTCCTTTCAGGCAATTATTAGCTAAGTCAGAAGTGAACCGAGGAACTCGGATACCTTCATCACCTCACCTGTATAAGGCCAGCTATATAATACTACAGATTGGGCTTGGATTATAAATAAAATTAACTAATCAATGTATCAATCAAACAGTAGATGAACTTGGTTCCTGCTCCCCATGTCATTTTAGCAAGCATCTGGACAGTTTTGGGGCAGGGACCCATTAAATTCTCCAGGGATAAAGAAGCTCAAGCAGCTCTTTATCACCAGTGGCAGAGCTGACAAGTTAGTGCCACCTCTGGAGAGGGGTGTGTTTGTGCATGGGTCCTTCTGTCTCTCGGTGGACACCAGTTAATAACTAGTTTGAAACAGTTATCACCACCAAACAGATATGATGGTAGCATTTTTATTTACCGTTAACATAGAGCAACATATGGATTGACTTCAACCGAGAAGGTCACTTTAACTGAAAGATGCGTTTACAGTAGCTTTCTAATACAAAAGACAGGATATAGTCACAGAAGACAACTAGAGATAAAAATACATGTATTATAAAAACATTTAATATTTCTAAAAGTTTTCTATTTCATTATAGTCTCAAAGCTGCAAAGAAATTGAATTCTACCACTGTCACCCCCTTATTACTAGTAAAAGACACGTGATGAGGAAATTCCGACAGACTACACCGCTGTCAAAGCCAAGTGCAAACTTAATTTAGGATCGACAGGTAGTTCAACTGATACAGGAAACTGCTAAAGACCCATCTGGCAAGAGGAGAAAAAGGGACTTTTAAAATGGGAACACACAGACTGCTTTTTCCATACAGTTCTATAAATAAGTAAATAAATGAAAAATATCCAAGAGCACCAAATTCTCACACACGAATTCCCTTACCGTCCTTTACTGTTTCCTTTGTCAAGCTCCTTCCATAGTGCTGGTTCTGCGTCTCGTAGCTGTCAGAAGAGACATGGTAAACCTGCAAGAAACAAGGAGGTAACTCTGTACTTATTTCGAACAACCAGTATTTCTGCAGAGCTATGAGACACCTCACAGACAGGCTACAAAATCCTTGGTACCATTTATCCCTCGCGTGGCTTTAAGTTACTTGCAGCGGTCAGCACTGCCCTCTAGTGCTCTGATCTGCAAAATCCTCCCCCTTCACACCTTGGGGTCTAAGCTACAGCCTTCCCGCATTAGAAAGACGTCATTATGTTGGCAAAAAGCAACATATCCATTACGGGAAAACATTTTATATGGCACCTGCCTTGCAAATCAATGCTAAGACTTGAAACCGTCATACTCCTACCCATGTTACTATGAATATTAAATCAGTAAGACATAACAAAATTCCATGCCGTTATTTTGCAGCTCTTAAAAGTATAAAAATATTAAGCACAGCAGCAAAACAATAAGAAATACTACGATGTGAGCAGGAAGGGGCCCAGCTCCATGAGACCCTCCTGAAACATTGGCACAAATGAGGTTATACGAAATAAATGACAGCAGTCGAGTGAAAGCTCTGTTCCAGCACTGATAGTGGTACATCAGCTCTCGCCTGAAAGGGAGGCAACTCATTCGGGTACAGTTTTGTCCATATCAGGAATTGCACAAGCTTAACAACTTAATTCAAAAATGTTTTACATAGGGACACATTTTCTCTCTAACTGAAATAATTTCCATAGTAGAAACGTGCCAGCCAGCCAGGCCCAAGTATAACTTGTTTATGAGACTGTAGACAATTCTTATTTGCAGAAATAATGGTGTTACCAAGCAGGCGGTTGTCTCTGGCAGAAACTCCGCGCTTGGCACTTGTTCAGACCACCCACCCCTGCGGCACCCATCCTGGCTGCAGCACTCTGCCCTCCCTTCACCCGCCGTAAAAAGAGAGGATCCCACAGAAAGCAAGTCGGGGCGCACCGGTGAGGCGCCTGCCCCTGATCCCTCCTTTGGGGTCTTTTTCTTGCTGTAGCCCACAGAGAAAGTCCAGGACAGTGAAACATCAGCCCATAAAAAGGAGTGGTACCTGAGCAATAATTAAAAAAAAAATAAGAATTCTGTTCCATTGCAGCCCCCCCACTCGAAACCCCTCTCCCCCATCCAAACCACGACGAGCACAACATGAAAACACAGGTCCGTAACTTCTGCTTCACAAAGTAGCTGGGAAGAAAAGTCTCAAACAGCTCTTATTTTGACAAAAAGATAGAAGTTAATTAAATTCAGGGTCCACAAGGAACTTAAATCATAGTGTGTGGAAATTGATTTAAGTCATCAACCATGAACTGAAGCGGCAGTAAATAATTCTGGTCATACTAAAGAAATAACAGTTGTAAGCCTGAATGTTTAAACTCACTTGGTAGCAGAGACGCTTCCCACTGTTACGATTCCTATTTCCACTGTTAGGACAGTTACAGAAACGGAGGCCCTGGTATCTACAAATTGCAGAAGAGCATAGCAGAGGGGCGTTATTCTAAAACAGCACCTGACAAGCGTGATTTTGGTCTCATGAAAACAGTCATTTTTCACCACTTTTTTTTTTTCCAAAGCACATGGAAGAGGTACAGCATACAATGTATGAACCTAAAGATTACTTATGCAAATACTTCAGGTACCAAAGTTACTTTCAAAAACATACAAAAAGTTTCAAAAACTTTTTGTATTTAAAGAGCCAAAAGCCCAAGGTAATTGAATAAAGTAAGAATAATAAAAAAAAATATATTGCTTAGGAAGAGGATCAAGAGTCTGACAATTACATCTAAGTTTTCACTTGCTGTGTCTTCATTTTAATAATATTAAACGTTCTTGTTTAGTCAGTCTAGGGGCAGCTTCCTCCACACACGAGCACTGCAGCACACTTCTGAACGAGTAATCTTGTTTACCAGAACCTCATCTCTTCCCCCGTGGGAGCTAACAGTTTTTGTGACATGGGCACTTGCTCAAAAATGCTGATTAAGATCTGCAAGCTCATTTTGTTTTCCAAAGAAACGCTGGAGCAGCACATAAGCCCACTGTACTTCTGAGCTGCATTTCCCATGAAGCCACCCTACCCCTTCTCATAACTTCCACAAAACCATTCCCCCTGAATGGCTTTCTATATCATTTAAAAATACCCAGGCAGATGCGTATGTTTTGCATTAACAGTGCATTTTTAACTATACAAAATGGTCGATGACAAACTACCAAGTCCCACACACGTACCAACAATGTAATGTATATATTTAACTATCTTGTGAACCAGGAAACACTCAGAACACCCTTGGTTACCAATGGGCTTGGCTGCAGACAATAGCATTAAAGGGCAACATATATAGGTAATCATGAAAGTATTCTCCATGTTAGCCAAAGGGCTGTCTCTTAATACTGCTTCACGTCTTTTCTCAACTGCAAGGAAGTGACTATTTAAAACATTCCTGGAAAACCTCAACCAAATCCAAATACAATAAGCCCCAGACCGAAAGCAGAGGAACAGAAAACCAAGTTCAAACAGAAATAATCTTCCACCAGTTCTTGCTTCAGCCTCACCTACCCCCCAACACACAGGGATGGCTGGGCTGTAGTACCTGAAGACTAAAATCAACTTCCTAGTCTACGGACCTCTTGCTTCACCGTGCTTTTGTTCATGCTGTCACCGCTACTAATCTACTACTAACCCTTCCCAAAAGGGTATTTGCCTTCGAACCAACCTTTTTCTGTACCCCTGTTGTTGCAGCTGTCTGTACTAGCCCATTTCTGTCAAACAATGACAAGTCAAATAAGTCAAATCTGTAACCTTAACAACGGGCCAAGAAATTATTAGACGGGAAAATCTCATTTCTTGTCCACCTGCCATAGCTCGTTACGTGTTTGCTCTGTATTCACAAGGAGTTTCACTGTATAGTGCAAGACAAAGAAAACTCCTTATATGATCTGCAAAATATTACCTTCAAGAAAACTCCTGCTTCATCAGTGATTTTTATACATTCTTGCTACACAAGATCGGAGCTGTTTTGGCTGACAATGCGGAGGCTCCTCCTTGTGCCTACAAGCAGCTCCCATTCGGTGAGGTTTCTGCATAAACAGAACTGGAATCCAGCATGCTAACAGGTTCAGTTTTTTAATTAGTAGTAGTAGGGACTCTGTATGGGCAGCACGTCAAAAAATCCAGATGATTAACTGTCGAGGGAAATTATCTTTGGACTTCCTCAACCTGCACTTGGCTTTTGTTTCCCCACGAGGTGTTAAGTTATTGCTGCTTGCATACACACACATATTTTCGTACCCTTTTTTCAATTATGGTTCGTTCATCTGATGTTCTTGAACTGAGGGAAACCTTGAACTACAATAAAAAGTTGGTCCAGTGGGGTCTTTAGAAAAGCACAACCCTTGCAAGGTCTTAACAGCGAGACACACAATTTGGAAACCTTGCAACTGCAGCTTTAGGACATTAAGCTGAAGGCTGGATTGAGGGAAACAAATATCAAACGTTATGTAATGTTATTTACGGTAATTCGGTACCGACTTCCATGGCGAGGCAGAAAAATACACACGCGGTTCAAATACTTATCTGCAGCAACTCCCTAGCTTCCAGAAAGTATAATTTAAATACATATTAATTAAGACTAGCCTGTTTGGTGGAGATACTGCTAGCACAAATAAAAATCTCTATTAAGTAACTTGCAGAGCTCTTTCACGTCTGCAAAAAATATTAACTAAGCCACATCACTGAAACCTAGGAAGAAAAAAAATACTATGAAATACTTTGAGCAGGCTCGTACAGCACTAGAGGGGTACCTGCAGAGCGAAGGCTAACTCAATCGCACGCACGATTCGGACTCGTGCGCCGCCGACATTCCCATGCATGAGTCCATGCTCGGGAAGCAGTTTCCCCTGGAGCTCCCGGCATCCGTCCCTGCTCCCCCGCATGTCCCTCGAGGGCAGCCTGGGACCTGCTCTGCTAAGCAAGGACACGGAGATTGGAGATACACGCCCTGATGCCGAGACATCAGACTTCAAAGGGCGCTCATACAGGTAAGAGCGAGCGAGTGTTTAAATATGACACAGAGTGTTCTGTTTACAGCAAGGCACCTCTGCGCTCGTAACTGGCACCAGTACCCAGCCTGCTGCCAAAACTGGAGCCAAGCCGACAGCGGGGGGTAAGCAGGCAGCACCCCAGCTAACCCGAGGACATCCACCATCAGCGTCAGCCCACCACCTGCGCAGGGGGCAACTCCAGCGCCGCGACCCACACCCACAACCGGGTACCTTTTGCCTGGACCTCACGGTTGTCCCTATATAAATATACGGGTTTCCTTCGTGTCTGAGGAATCCAGGTTTCCCTGCAGTGCTGTGATCTCTCGGGGACTGATCCTGCCACAGTGGGAGGCTTAAACACTAAGTTTTAACAAGCCTTATTTTTTCTTTTTCCAAAAGGAAGTTAAACAAGGACTTGAAGAAAAACTAAGGGAGACATTTTTAAAAATATTTTCTCTTACTTGCTACTACTGCTTTATAGTAATGCTATAACACTATTACTGCTGCTGAGAGCGTGCCCATTTATCCAAATCCGTTTATCTAAACACCTCTTCCCCTTTTTTTTTCCTTTTTTTTTTTTTTTTTAAGAAAAAAAAAAACCTCATGTAATTTTTGCTAGACCACAAGTGATGAAAGTACACACATCCCTGCTTGCTGCTGGCTTCAAAATTCAGCACAGAAGGATGCATCCCTGCTCCCCCGTTTCTAAGACTATACTTACATATTACTCTCTCTGTTTTGCTTTTTTGTTCTTCTGGTATTTGACAGAGTGCTTTATATGACTAAGTACAGCACCAAATGCTCTGACAATCAATATCAAGTTTTAGCAAGGTCCTTACGTAAATAAGTTGTAGAATGCAATTATGCTGAAACTAATTTAGTGAAAAAGCAGGCTAATAATCTCCTAAATAAAAGAAACAACAGCACTGCAGTTAAATCACGAACCATTTTAAAAATAGCTTAATACATAATTTTGGACCTGATTAGAATAAATTTCTTTTATGCCGCTTTTTTATATGATGAGAGGGGGGAAAGAGGCCATCTCTCATCTCATCCATCATCAGCTTTTTCCTAACATACAGGACATCTTATCAGCCATAAGGACACAAGCGGACCAGCTGTCATATACCTGACGAATCTTTCGAGTAAGGAAAAATTGCTGGAAAAAAACGGCAGGGAACGCATCTGCTAGAACTCGCCCAAGAGGATGACAGATGAATCTCCTGAACTCTACAAATGAAGTACTTCTGAAACATACCCTTCAATCCACTAGCAGATACCGGACTCCGAGGAATTGCTGCATTCAGTTCTGCAAGAACCGGGGAGTGAAAGTGGAAAGAGAGAAGAGCGGAGGAGGCGGTGGTGCACAGAGGTAACAAAGCCAGCCCAGAGAAGCCAACCTTGGATTACTGCTCATTTCAACCACTGCAGACATCTATTTCCAGACTTTTTGGGGGGCTTGCTTGTTTAGAGGAGTTTTTTTTCCAGGGCTTTTGGCTGGTTTCTTTGGCTTGTTGTGGGGGTTTTTTGGGGTTTTTTGTTTGTTTGTTTGTTTGGGGGTTTTGTTTTGGTTTTGGTTTTTGTTTCATGGGTGTTTTTGTTTCGGTTTGTTTTCCTGTTTTCTTAAACATCAAAGCTTGAATTAGACTTTAAAATACAAAAAGCCCAGTTCCGGTCATTTTTTATTGTGGAAGAATACGAACACTAGATGCAGGATTTAATAGCTTTGTTATTCCTCCCTTCCTAAATCTTGTTATTAACACATCAGAGCTTATGAAAATTACCACAATACTAGAAAGGGTTCATAAAGAACTCAAAAAACGGATTCAGCTACAGTCAGTTTTAGAATATCTTGCAGGAACACGTGCTGGAGATTAGGAAATTCACTTGTAAAAACAGCTTTGATGAGGTATCTGCATTACCGCATGCAATAGTTCACAGGCACAAACAATGAAAGTAAATGATGGCTTATAGTGGTAAAGTTACGTAATCACCAGTTTGTGCTTTAAAAACGTGTTTCAGAAATATTATGGACTATGCGATATTGCAATCAAGATGTTCTGGAAGAAAAAGAAAACCTGCAGAAATCGGGAATTGTGGATTCTGAACGGATTGCGAGTCCAAAATGAGATCACAATCCACACATTCTGCTCGTATTCAGCAGCATGCAAAATACTCTATTTTTAATACTGCATGCGCTGCGAAGATATTTCTTATATTTTTATGTCTACTACTGAAACCATATTGCAACTTGTATTTTTACGATTGGAACTGTATCTTAGTTTTCCAACTTACATTTAAATTCTCACTACTTTCGTAACAAATCTATGTCCTCATCTGTTAAAGAAAGGAACCTCTCCACTAAATATGAAACTGGGTTTTTAACCAACGTTATTGCAATGACTGTATTTTCTACAGGCATTTCCACACATTCATTCTGTCTGTTCAGTGCATTAAGATGAATATACTTGAACACATGCCAAATGCCAGAACTATGTACAAAAACCAAAGCCCTGCCAGATAGGAGACTCGCTTCTTTTAAGGACAAACCGTACATATTTTATATATAAACAGACGACTGCTTATTTACCAGTGCATAAAAAAAGCTGCATCAATGGCTTTTGGGGTAAAAACCCACTATAAATAAATTTCAGGGTAAAAAAGCCCCACCTATAACACATTTTTGCTGCTATCTCTTCATGACAGCTTATATGATGTGTGCTTTAAAAAACACAGATAACTACATTTTCTATTTTTCCTGGCTCCTCTTTCTTGCTCTTCTAAAATAGAAACTTAGTAAGCGAGGCCACCTCCGAGTTAAAAATAACATTGAACAGAGAGATTAAAGCCAAAGCCCTCTACTTTCTGAATCGTGTTATACCATATTTTGTCCAGCAAACACTAGCAACCTTTATCAAGCACGTTAGCCCTTACAGGCAGTAAATGCTCATACAGGAGAGTGTTTTACATTATGGCCAGAATCTTGCAAAAATAAAGTAAGCAGACAGGCAGAGAGTACCCCATAATCAAGAGGCGGCAAGCTGAGCAGAGAAAATGCCTTGTGAATTCAGACTTTGCTAAGTGTTGCGTGAGGGGAGGAGGAACCTTTTGAATTCTTTTTGGAAAATAACTTCCAACATGCAATTTAGTACCAAAGGCACAAAACAAATCTCATCTTACTTAAACACCGGATGGGAAGCGGCAATGCGTGGGGGAACCATCAGTACAGTTTGAATTAGGGAATCGAAAGAATTTCTGCGACAGGATAAAGATACCAATAAACGACAATGTTAGAAACAATAGTCACAAGCAAAAATACCGTGGAAGCAAGCGTTCATTCCTTTTGCACCGTCATGAAACAAAGGATGTGAAGTACATTGTTTTACACATGAGATAAGAAAGGTTATTTGACAGAAGCCAAATCCAAAGCTATAATCTCCAGCCTTCCTTCTTGATCTAAACTGTTTGACTGGTTTTTGACTCGACTCCCACGTTCTTTCTCATAGGCTTACATAATTACAACTCATGACCACTATAATTTATAGCTGTAAAAGCTTATCTCGAGACAGAGTTAAGGCTGAGAGCCTAGGCAATTAAGCACAAAACATTACAGAGATACTAGAATTATTTCAAACAATGGTGCAATCTGTGTGCTGTTGTTATCTAACAGCAAAGAGGAAGCTTATCAAAGTCTTCAGCCATTTATGCTTGTTGATGGAGAGCTTGAGAAGCCCCGGCTTTGTGTATGCGAGAAGGAAAACAACAATCTCACATCAAAAAGAAAATTATTCCTGCGCCAATCATAGCAGAAAAAAGTACTTTAAATGCATTGCATCAGGAATTCATTACTGACATCAACACATTTATGTTACTGATCCATAAATGTTCTCAACAGCTTTTCTTTACATTGAAGTTTTAGAGTAGCCAATACACAGATATTGAATCTTCATCTTTCTCCTCACCTAAGATAAGGAAATGTTACAGAGTTAGTACAGACATCGGCAGAGCCTTATCCATCTCAAACTAACCTTCAACTGACAGTTGTTCCTCGAGCGCGTAAGCATCAATGAGGTTTTCTTCTGCTGGAAAGCTTTTTTAAATGCAGAATGTAAGCAGCTATTTATAGCTACATGCTTCACATCTAAGAGCTAACTTACTCTTCCCTAAATAGAAAAATTACATTAAAATTATTTTTATTTA
This sequence comes from Fulmarus glacialis, assembly GCF_000690835.1. Lineage (NCBI taxonomy): Eukaryota > Metazoa > Chordata > Aves > Procellariiformes > Procellariidae > Fulmarus > Fulmarus glacialis. The sequence goes on along the minus strand of NW_009212900.1, from coordinate 15,834 downwards.
AAAAAAAAGAAAAATCAAGATGAAAAATTTGGAGAGGATACAGCTCATTATTAAACTATCACAAAGATTGGTTCAGTATGTAAATCTCTGATATAAGCCTAAAAGTCAAAAAAAGACTTTGATATTTGAAATATCTGCTAAGCGAGAAGAATTAATTGCAACCACATTCAGTTTTAATAACTGTGGTCTGTCCCAACCTCTTTCTGGTACACGTATACAGAACCCAGGTTGCAAATAGATTCCCAGAGGGGACACGGCCAAGTTAAACACTTGTTGTGAACAAGAGCAGTGTTTTGGAACATATTTCACACAACAGTTGATACCAGTACTACCAACATATTCAGATAACGTGTTATTTACATAAAACTGAAGAGGATTGTCATTTGCTAGAAAAACCAGCCGCTGTATCTGGTGTGGGACAACAGGCCAGAGCATAAGCTGAATTTGAAAGCAAAACAAGTTCTTACCCTCATGCCAAGTACCAAAAAGCCAATCTCTTCCATCAGCGGGTACTTGCTGACCTGCTGCTGTATCTTCTCAGCTGAAGCATACGGATCATAACTTTTCTGACCTATTTTTACATCCATTATGCAAGGCTTATTAAACTTACGGGTCACATCTTCCAGTTTTAGATACGTATCTGTTAAAAAGACAAAACTTTCATAAACAGTGGGTCAAAGCAAAATAATTATATAGTTTCTGCTGAGCTTCTGTGGAGGAAGGAGAGTAGGTTAAGGCTTAACATCACATGAGTTCTTTAAGAGTCAAATTTGTCTCTGAACACAGACTAAATCATGGTCACTGACACCCACAAATTCTGTTGGCATTAAATGCTAAATGCCTTATTGTTTAGAAAATTGTATACAATTAAAGTGTGCTAACCTAGCACTCAAATTCAAATTATTGCCCAGAGGAAATTCATGAGTAGCTTTTATTAAGCCATCAACATACTTCAAATAGCATTAATAAGCACATACAAATGCAGGTTACTACATGGCTTGTTTTGCAATGGAGATGGTGTTTTCTTTCTCTGTGTGAAAGGGCTAGAATTAAAACGGCAGTTTTTCTTTGTGTCACTTTAAAAATGAAATTAACATTTCAGAGTCCTACCCTACAGGGGCCGAAATGCATCTCATTTTTCTTCTTTTTATCCCACTCCCATCTGTATTCATTTCTCATGGCACACCTTTTGGTGAAAACATTCCCCAAATCCGAGGCTGCCTTTCATCCATTTCCAAAAGTCCCTTTGGAAGGGTGGGTGGACCGAAAAAACCCAAACCCTTGGAGTGCCTGAAGATTTAAAGAAGTATCTAAAACCTGGTCAAACAGGTTTATGCTTTTCTCCAGTGCAGGTAAGAGACTATTACCAACATGACTGTCAGAACACAACAAGAAAACAAAATTCAGTAACTGCTTGACTCGCAGACAACTCTGCTTAGAGGAAGCTCGCACAGATCTCCAGCCCTTGCCAGGGCACGGTACGCACCAAGACAACACACAGCATTAACACCCGTCTTCACATCAGCTTCTGCAAATCCACCTGTTATCAGTCACAAACGTCACATTAAAGTTAGTTTTTCTTTCAAGTACAGCCTATTCCACGAGTGTGTTTCTTTGGCTTTAATGCAATCTGAATACACAAAACCACTGTATTACTCCCCATTCCTGCAGCATAATCTAAAATGGGATTGCCTAAGAAAGCAAAACCAGTTGAAGTTTAAAGAGAGCAGAGGGACAAAGTTTTGATAGCTGTACAGACAGGTAACAAAACCAGTTAGAGTCAAGATAAAGGGAACAAGCAATGTTCCATTTCCGCTTAGTAAGCAGAAACACTTTCTTAAGGATAAGAAATGAAAGGGACTTTTACTACTTTAGTAAGTCCTACTTAGAGCTTCAGTTTTTACACCATCATGATCGAACGTCCCAATTCCCCAAAGTACGTATGTATCAATCTGAAATAAGTTCGATTTAATCCGTAGATGCCTGCTTTCTGTATAAATGGGACTAAGCATATTGTTAATATCAAGTCATTCTCAGGAAAGCGTGTCAAGCCAATACACTATTTTAAAAAACCCAGTCTTCTCTTAACTCACTGTACCAGCTCACAGCACTTTTCAAAGTCCTTTGGGCTACAGAATCAATCTAGCTACAGCAAAAAGAGTTTCATTATAAACTAGCTCACCCATAAACCGGGTTTGTTAACTACAACTGCAGGGATATCCAGCCTAAAATAACTCATACTTAACTTTGAGAAGCCACAGGCAGCCAACATACTTGATATGTGCTCACTAGATACCCCCTAAGGAGAAGCGGGACAAATACTCTCCCTACCAGGAGGTGTGTTCTGGATCACCTGAACTGCAGGTGCCACTTTTTTCTATTCAAAGTTTTTATACATAGGTCTAATTCAGTCAGATATTAGCACAGCTTTTGCGGGGCTTTGGGGAACCACTACTGAACCCAGGGGAGTCCATATAACCTGTTAGATATCTGTTATTAAAACAAAAATTGTAAAAATTTAAGCATCATCCTTCACACCTATCCTTTTTGCATACTACGGAAATCACTGTAATCAATAGATTCGTGTCATCTCTCTAAAACAACCCACAAAACAACAACTAAATGAAATTCAAGGTTTTCAGTACTTAGCTCTCAAAAGCACTGAGCCAGAGGTATGCCATGGGAGGTGAGGAAAGAAAATGAATAGAAAAACCATCTCAGAAAATGGCTGCAGTCCTTCAGCACCAATTCCAAAATGCTTTGGATTATGTTGTGAGCACCTCCAGACTCAAACTGTTACAAATACAAAATTATACAAATTGCAAGTTACCACAAATTATACAAATTGTTTAGATGCAATGTTTTTACCAATCCTAAAATATAACTGTATATGAAGTAGCGTAAAACATCTATTTCCATAATGCAACAAAAAGTGAACCCATAAAAATAACTAGCTTAAAAAGCAGAACTTAAATCTCCCGAAACCTAGCATATTTCCCTTCAGACAACATGCGGGCAAGACAGTCTTGCTCTTTCCATCAAAGGCATCTGTAGAGCACCCATGGTTATCCGCTGTCCTCTACTCCACTGGTCCAAATCCCTCTTTTTAAGCATTCAGCACCTCCAAAATATTTAGAAGTTCTAAATATCTGTCACTTTTTAGTTCCCCCATCCATTTCAGACCTATTAAGCTAGAATATCTCCCTTACTGACCTCCTAAAAATGTAACAATTACTATTTTAAAAAAATTAAGCATTAAGGTAACTTAGGAGCTAACACTAACCCTGGGAAATACTGATTACTTGGCAAAGCCTGTGAATTATCCAGAAGTGACTCATCTCTCTCACATTTTTTGGAATTATTATTTAAGTTTTCATCATTAGCTAACTGCTAGCTCAGAATTAAGACTATGTTACATCTGTTCAATTCACACCCCCACTCTCAAAAAGCTTTTTGTCCTTGCGGGGAGAGCAATGCCACCACAGATAAAGCATTACACCAAGTTTTCTCATTACAGCTTCAGAAAAATGCATCAAGTGTTTACGCTTCGTTTTTCCTGGCGCTGTTCGGTGCTTATTTGCATCGTGTTCAAGATCTGCGGTCTACTGAAACAGACCCCAAAACCACAGTATCGGAACAGATCACAACTTTCAACAGTTACCCCTACAATATGTCAAAGCATTAACACCAAGGCAAACAAAGGAAGCTTTGGATTCAGACATGGGTAGGTATCACTGCTCCACCTTTTCCAGTCAGGTGCGCTCATAGTCTTTGAGGATCTGACCCCAAGTGTCCTTCTCAAGGTCATCAACAAGTCTGCAGCTGAGCCTAGGTAACTAGACCGCTCTCCTTCCCCTCCTTGTTTTGTTAAACAAAAAAATCGCAGATTCTTCAAGCAGTTCAGATTTTCTAAATTATTATGTGGTACACTGCTAACCCAATGTGCTTCTGAAAATCATGCATTCGCCATCTAAAACCAGGTTAAATTAAAATCCCCTGCAGAGAAAAGAATTCATAAGGATTTTTGTATCTCAGCTTTGGTAGATAATCCTGACTATATATTTCAAGGATTTAAACAAATCATTCCTCGGAGGCTTGCTCTCCCCCTTTCTATTTTTCAGTGGCAGGGAAGGAGGCAAAAAGACGTGGCTTGACATGTTATTTACGTATTTTATTACAGTCCCAAAAGAGACAAACCGAAAGACCACCAAAATTCAGCAAGTATGCATGGCATGAACCACTGCAGACTTCTGCACGTACATGCTGATGCATTCAGTCCTCACTGGAATCACAAGTGACAAAATAACTTGAGGCATCTGACTTCTTCTCATAACTTACAAGACATCTCTCAAAACATATGAAAAAGCAGGGAAAAGCCTCAGTTGCTCCCAGCAACAAGGGAAAAGAAAGGTTTTAAGCTAGCTTATATTTATCTACCCTGTTCTCAGTTTAGGCAACAAAAATTAGAGCACGGTATGAAATGAGCAGCAGTACAGTTACTTAAAAAAAAAAATGCAGGGGCAACAAGTAGGCAGCAAAAAACAGAACTCTCAGCAGGAGATATAAAAAGCTTAACATGGCTCCTACATCTTTATAACAACTCTTCCACTTCTTTATTAATAAACTCCAAATGCCCACAATGCCAGTGAACCCAAAGTTCAAATCAAATCGTCTCACTCCAATTTTAGGTTATCTTAGGGAGATGGAGTGTCATCCACTTCTAACTCCATCTCCTGCACAGTAGTACTGGGTATGCGATTTCAGCGTAATAGGACAGTAATTTTACAAATTTTATTGATATTGTGAGTATCAGTCCATCTTTTCTGTCACAATTCCTATATTCTCATTTACTCTCAATAGACTTCACCCCTTTTAGTTAGCAATTCCATCCACTCATCTACATTTTCAGCATACAAGACTGATGCTTCTCCCTAAATATTTCTCTAAAAAAATAAACTCCTTGTGTTCTCTACCTTAACCACTGCAGTTCCTGCTTACCTGTCACATGGAAACACAGAGACGATCACAGATCATGTTCAGAGTGGTCCTAATTTAAGTTAGTCTGTTTTTTTCCCCTACCACAAGCTTACGATTCTCTTCATGTCTGTATGAAGCTACTCAAACTCTCAACCCTCTACCCAAGATAACAACTACGATGACACACATACAAGACACCGTTCACCAAAGAGCCCTCCTTCTTCCTTATCTCATAAATAAAAGAACTTTATATGAAACAAGGACACCAATGGCCATCCTCTCTCTGTCCTGGCAAACCAGGCAAGCCATTGGTCCTCCACACAAACACTCTTAAAAATACATATAGTTCAGAACACATAGCAAGCACAGTTTGGTAACTGACAGGTTGTTTAACTTAATTTTTGGGTTTTTTTAGAAGTCACCTATGCCCAATTTAGCAACAATAAGGAATTATTGGGTTCATTACTCATTCTTCAAGCTTATATGGAGCTGTGTCGCCAGAATCTGCAGAGCAGTGACTGCCAAAGGAAAGGTCAGGCTTCCAACGTCAAGACTGCAAAACCCAACAAATACATCCTCAATCTACATCTAAGAACTAGATACCTTTCTAGCAGCTAGATCCCCTCGTCTGATGTCACTGGGACACACCACAGCAGCTAAGCATATCGTTCAATCTTTTGAACCAAAGCTTAATCCACAGCTAATTTGGGGGGACAGGTAACAAACCCATCCCCAATTTCCCCAAAATAGCCTCTCAATGTCCCTCCTGTGTGTGGTTACTTCCCATCTGCCTATTTTTCTAAACTTGTTTTCCTACTTTTTATGCAGTCTAAATGCAACACTGCTGATTCTTTTCACCTCTGGTGCTAAGCACTGACGCGCACATACACAAATGCATCACAGAGGTTTTCCTTCACATCTGGCGTTAGCCAAACTACATTTGCAAATACCTGCTAAACCTTTAATACCTTAAAGTCATCTGTTGATGACTTCCAACGTGAATGGAAGCTTCTTAGCTTTACATGTATCCAGCACGCGTGCGCTCTGTAAAGCTCCATCATCTCCAATGTATTTGATTTCTATCAAGACTACACAAAACTCATTAATACTACAGATAGGAGTTGGCAATCGAGTGTTTTGTTTGAACACCCGCCATAGCTTTCTATGAAGAGGGCTTGTGATAGTGCAGAGTCTTTTCAAGAAGCAAACCAAACAAAATCAGAAGTTACTCTTCCTTTAAACAGTTATTCCTACTGGCTGTGTCTAGACTACTGGTGGAGACCTGCCAAAATTCAGCCCCATGGTGCACAGTGCTAGTGAATTCCCAACGTAAACCAAGGATGTGTTGAATTACTGCATCTTGGCTAGACCACATACTTTTACATGTTAAGATCCTATTGTGAATAGAAAAAATTGATTTGCAATTTGGAGGGGACATTAAGTGAGCTCCATGACACACATAAAATTATGAGGAAAGGATAAAGATAGCTCCGGTAGAGCTATTTGACTTAATGCCAAATATGAAAGCGTGAAAGCAAATCTGAGCCAAGAAAGTGCTGGGTACTACTCCACAATCCTCCTTGCATTTCTTTTCACAGAGTTTAGGCAGTGTCTTTGGACACTCTCTTACTACTCTCTTTGGAAAACAAGTCTATCAAGTGACAGCATAAGCAGAAGATGACAGAGCGTATTAAAGCAGCAAACATCTAGTTTTGGTGTCCATGTATTTAAATAGACTTGACGGCATCCTTTTGTTTCTGTATGTTCCAGAAGCTCCATTCCCCCACTGTGACTAAGAAAAATCCCCAGAAGAAAAACTACTGTTTTAAATACATCAATAATATCTATTTTCTCTTGAAGAGACAATCTTCCAATTGTCCTCCCAAACTACCTTTTTCTTCCTGACTCCTAGCTTGTTATACAAACAGAAAGTTAAGATACCAGAGCTTTGTTCCATTCAAACCAGTAACAGAGGATGACAAGCAGAGCTCCCCAGCAAGGTACCTGCTGAAATAACTGCTCTGTATGATACGGCATGGCAATGGGATCCAACCTCTGGAGATCCAGTTGCAGATTCCAGTTTGAACGCCCCAACTTTTCCCTACACACCCACACAGCGCCTGTCTCTTGCTCTGATGGCCTGACCAGACATATACATGCAACCAGCCTGACATGACCCAGACCAGAGCGGCAGCTCCGGGGCAATATGCATCAGGTCCAGCTACTCAGGAAACGTTTGTCGTACAAAAGGCCATGCCCCATCTGCCCTGGGAGGAAGACCCCAAAGACCTAATCCAGCCGGAAAACTGCAAACTGGAACCGGTTGTTAGAGGGAACATTAGTGGGTTACAAAACAAAACCAAAAAAACCCTACGGAGCTCACAACTGCCAAAAATCAGTCTCCAGAAGATTTTTTCCAGGAGGTTTGGATTAACAGATAAAATTAGAACAGTACCATTTGGTGCAGTAGGTGGTGACCAGACACCGAAGTATTTTGGCAGATATTCCCGCAGCTCCAGAAGAATGCTGTCGCAACAGTCGGAGTCATAAACCTGAAATAAATTAGGCAGGGGTGGAGAGATCATCATTTTAAAACATTAATTTTATACTTCCAATTGTCCCATAATTATAATTTCTTACAGTCTTTGTTTTTGCATGTTTAAGATTTCTACTTTACATTTAAAAAACATACAAGATGAAGATGATAATTATCACAGTCCAACATAAACGAATGGTATCCTTTCTTTCAAATTTTAAAATGGAAAAGATGCACCAAAACTCTAAGAATAATTTATGGCTTAACTTGAATAAAAATCTAAATTTAGCGAAAAGGGTGTTCTCCCATCCTGGATCCAAGACTGTACAGGATTACTACATTCTATCGTATATCCGAAGCTTTTTAAGTTGTATCAGGTGAAGTATACAAGCTCAGACTGGATAGTATTTCCTCATTTCCTCCAAAACAATTCATCCTGTAACTACATCACACAGACAATGCACAATTCAAATATATTTCTTTTCATTTGCCTTAACACTTTCAACATTTTTTTCAACTTCTGTAAGAAAAACAAGAACAGTTTGGGAACAGCAGCTGGCTTATATTCCTGAAGGAGTAATTCTTTGCAGAGTTAAAACGAAGCCTTGGATACTATCTGCTACGGAATCGCATGACCGTCACCAGTTCGCAGTGTTGTTTTAAGAGGGTTTCAAAACCATTCGCTTGACCAGATTCCCCCCCACCCTGCCCGAGATCTAGTTACAGACACAGGGGATAGCCTACAGCACGGTTCAACATGCTTTGCAGACTGAAAGATCTATATCCACACAAGTACAGGTTACAATTATTATTATTATTATTGCATTTCTAAATCCCCTTGCAGCTATCCCAGTTCTGATGCTATCAGACTCGTGCCCTGTCCTTCAACCCCGCAGCAATACCCACAGACGCTGCATACGAGTGACAAGGGCAAGCTAACAATTCTGCTTTCGCTTCAGTACGCAACGCACAGGAGCGCAGTCAGAGCCCGCTGCAAAGTCGGAAGTAATGCAAAAAATTATTTAAGGCGTTAACAGAGCTCTGCAGAGTTGGCTCAGCTCGTTGCTTCGAGATCCACATTTAACCACGGTGGGAGAATATCTTGCGATGGAAACTACAAAGGGTAGGTATTGCAAAATACATGCCTTTAGCGTTGTAGTATTAATACATCTAGGGAGGAAAAAAACACAGAAAAAGAAACCCTGAAGTCCAGCTACTATTTTAGAGCATCAAGGCAAGCCTCGGCTAGGATCACCGATGCCGTGTAACTCTAGACAGAGCCTCATGCAGCAGCAGAATGTTAAAATTAGTCAATGCGGGTTTGTGCTAAATTTAGGTTTCATCGCAGAAACCTCAAACTGGGCAAACTCAAATCACCAGTGTGCTCCAAACGCACGGCGTTGTTCCATAGCCCTTTAGGCACATCTAATACAAGGCTCTCCTGGGTTTGTACCAGCCACAATTCTGACACCTTTATGCTAGTACTGTTACTGGGCAGCGACCGAGAAGCGATAGAACAAAATCCACACTGACTTTATGCTAGAGCATTTAATTTGACCCATTCCTTTAAATAGCTCATGGTATAATCCCCATTTTAAAGATCCTAAGGAAGGAGTGAATCCTCAAAGCTCAAGCCACACAAAGATGTGCACAGCGTACGCTGATGTACATCTACCGCCGCACCCGCTACCACTACTGTTGATATCTCAAGTGTACAGAAAGTGGCTGGGTGTGTATCTTACAAGTCACAGTGTCACATCACAGGGCACTGATCTCTTTTCATGTGTCCTGGTTTGACAAGCTGGCATCACCTCTGAGGAATACAGGTATGTCTAGGTCTATTTTTCCTCCGCGTTAACACAAGCTGGTAGGCTGATGTTCTTGTGCCCTAAGACAAAAAGCCTTGCTCGTCCCTGGGATCGGCGGCTGCTGTTCATTTTTATTTATGCAACATTTCTTTGCTGAGCCTCTGGTGTTGCCAGCAGAAGACAGCGTTTTCCCCAGAAGACTGCAATGTAGCTTGATTAAGGAAGGAAAAAAAAATTAAGGGTGGGAGAGAAGAGAGTGAGAAAGATTAGCACCACGCAGATGCTGAGCACAGACCCATCCACTGCTGTATAACAGAGTTCACTGTTCCCCACCGTACAGACGGCTGTTTCTGGGCCAGGACTCCAAACACGGACTGGTGGAATTACTTAATCCTGTGGATATTTTCAGACAAGTAGTACAAACCCAATTTTTGTTTACTGTGGTAGTTTATTATCATAGCACCTCATAGCCAAGACGGGGAATTGAATTGCACCCAGCACAAATACTCTTTTCCCAGGTGAATTTAAGCAGATCTGAGAGGCAGCAACCATCATGCAGCATCACAGCCTTTACATGGGAGCAAGTATAAATATTTGAGACAGGACAAAGAGGAGAGAGATGGAAGCAAAAAGTGCAGCAGACAAGGAGGAGAAACACTGAATGCAACTGAAAAAACAGGCAAAGATAGTAAGAACTCATTTGCTTAATTTATCGGCAAAACAATTCTGAGAAAGTGACATGTCAGGAGACCACTTCCATTTTTTAAAGAGAGACAGTACTACTCCTTTGACTTACTTTTTAATCACCAACATGAGGTGATTGAACTTAGCAACTTAGCAAGTAACTATGAGTATGCTCTGTAATAGCAGGATACAATAAAGATATTAAAATAATTTATAATGGGGTGTAATAGCCCAAAGTCAAGGCCAGATGGGGAAAAGAGCTCCAGGAGTGGTATCTTCCAAGCAGTCGGTCCTTTAATACACTGATACAAGACATCTTAAATGAAGACAAAACTCACAGTAATGCATTGTTCAGTATCATTACTTTGGCATAACAGAACTAAGTGCATTATTTCTGTCTCTCAAGAAGTTATCTTGCTCCCAGAAACATAATAAACTCCCCTCATAAGTCTGACGTAACATATACAAAGCACTTATTTGACCTTAATATAAACCTCAATCTCAGCCTGTAATGTATTTGCATGTCAAACAAGAATAAGCACTCAGTTAATAAAGATCAGAGGAAGTCATCTGGTGTGGGCAAAGCAACAAATCCAGACATTTCAGGCATTATGCTCATTCCTATGCAGGGGAGAAGCACTTCTGCTCATTAGAGAGGGGCCTCGTAAGCATGCCAGGGACATTTTTTCTCATTTCATACAACCTGGTAGCAAGCTACACGTTTAGATGTCATTCAGAATGCCAAATATAAGAAGTATACATGACAAAACCATCCCTAAAATTACACAGGAAATAAACCGTGCACCTCATACCTCAAACAGTATCGCTACCGATAGTGCTGGAAAACTCACAGAAGAGACAGGTTATCACCTACCCCAGAACAACCTTTAGAAATAAACCATTACATTACATCGGCAATATTCTAATTTCATTTCAAGCAGCTGCGCTTTTTTTTTTTTTTTAATGTAACAACAGGTCCATTTCTCCAGCATACGCTGACAAATAAAAGTTATTTCTGCTTTACCAGTAACTGTACATAACGTCTTCATCCAACAAATCAAGAACTGCAGAACAATTCAGCGTCAGCTCAGCCGGGGGAGGTATCCATTCTACATATCACAGGCTACATTCTTCCAATAGCACAAACTGGAGACATAAGATGTAATAACTGTTGGGCTTAAAAGCAAGTAAACAGGATGCTGACATTTGGAGAGCTCACAACATGACCATTACAAATTACAGCAACTAACTCATAGGAAGAATATGCCCCAGATATGTCCTGTGGCAGCTCAGATAGTCCAATAGACACCATGAAGTCATAATTTCCAGTTACTCAGGACTTTTTAATTCTGAGGCAAATTTACCATCCCTTAGTTTTTAATCCAAAGTACACTCTGTTTGTTTTGGTAAGTCTGATACAAACAGATTCATCTGGTTTTTTAATGCAAACAGGGGCTGCTTGGGAGAATGGGAATGTTCTTTTCCTTATTTAAAGCAGCATGACATTTGGGGTTTTTTGTTTTCTAAAGACTAGCTAATCACATAAATGACAGAGGGAGAGTAACATACATTTCAACAGCAAACTAGTTCTGGCAATACAGACCCGTCTCCAATTGTCCGAATGAAAGAATACCACTTTGACAGAAATGTTAAAGAGAATCTTCTAAAGTACATAAAAGAGTTGATTTAAAAGAATATATATTTTCAATTTGCATTTATTTTAAAGCTATTTAAGTAGGAAACCTTAAATGCCAGAGTAGGCATGTCAGTCCGAAGCATCACCTTTTCTTGTTGCCGGCTATCATAAATTGTCCCTAAAGGCAGTAGCACTGTAGCTTGCAGAGCCTCAGGATGCACAACCAGCTGCCAACATCAGGCAGAGAGTTCAGTTTCCAGCGTGTTTTTTTGGGGGTTCTTGAGGGGTGGGGAGAAGTTAATAAGTCATGCGCTCAAATTAGCAAATGCAAGATTTACAGATGATAGTGCAATCTTAATTCTGCCTCCCAACGTGTATACATTTATTACAGACTTTAATTACCTGAGCGCACACTGCATTTCCCTCCGGACTCGTACATCACCCAGTTACACCAGGCAAGTACCAGGGCCAAAAAATTGAGGTTGAAACAGCAGCTGTGATTTTAGCAATTCATAACTGCTTGGCTTCACAACTCAGATAGCCCTTGCTTCTTTTTCAAAGTAGTACCATCATTTTTTGATTTGCGAGCGTCCGCAGTATTTGTTTCCACAAATATGACTGGAATTGAGCGAGCTCTGCTTATATTCAAAATATCTGATACCAGACTAATTCCAAAAGTTAAATATTTCTGAATGCTGTTATACCAAATGCTATTGTACTGAATTGCTTATTTTACTATCCAATATATAGCCATACAATACAGGAGATTGTAATCATTATTCTCACTGAAGATACCTACAGAAAGACAAAAAAGCTTAAAACTAATTAGGACATATTCCCACAATCTGACACGTAAATGGATTTTCAAATAAGAATGGTGCACACTTGTGACAATCATATCCCTCTTCCAGGAGTCAGGAAAACAAAAACTATAGCAAGGAGTTAGCCATCTCACCTTCTAAAAAATGAAGGCTGTGAAAATAAGCTTCAAAAAATCTCCCAAAGAGATACTTATTTGGTCATGTTTATCAACCAGTCATTCTCTAACAATACCAAAAAACCAGTAGGTCTTATTTTATCCACTTCCACATGTTTTATATAGTCAAATTTAGGCTGACCCTCGCAAGATTTGCAGCCCCAGGCACGGAATCATCTTTATAAGAGGCAAAGCAAACCCTGACCCACTTCTGAGGATGTGGCAGAGCTTCAAAACTTCAGCAGCCAGAAGAAGAAACCAAAAGGCAGCAGTCAGGCCCAGCCACCAGCAGCAATGCTGAACAAATACCATGGTGGAGCCGTGAGCGAAGAGCCGCAGACACCATACGCAGCAAGTCGCTCTGAAATGGTCAGAGGCAGGTTGACCAGAGACAGATCATCCAGTCCCTCTTTCTTTCCAATAACCACTTACTGCAGAGGCAAGGCAGTAGAGTATTTTGAAAGACATAAGCAGGCACCCGACCCTACCCCATCACAAGCAGAAAAGGGTTGTTTACCTCTTCACAAGACAGTGAACTCCCACCTCATCTTTCACCCCACAAGATTCCTGGGCAACTGAAGATTAACAACAAAACAAATTTAAATTACTTGCTTTACCCACACCCCCCTACAATTGCTACAAGCCACCCAGCTGAGCACGGAGCAGGGTAGGGGGGATCAGGGCCTTCTTCGTCAAAATTGCAAAATTAGAGATCATGTTTCATCACAATTCTCTTGCCACAGAACTGAGCTTCCTCTTGCCCTTCAGCCTCTCCCAGGTTCACAACTCGCTAGCACAATCAGACGTTACGTTCAGCTTCAACTGCGTAGGAGCTGGAGTCTCCAACGAACTTGAGAGCTCTTTGCAGTGAAAGATAATTCTTTCAGGATGTGCAAAGCAGCCTGATCCCTCAGGCATCACTATCCGATTCATCTTTTTCTTAAAAAAAAAAAAAAAAAAAAAAAAAGCTCTTAAAGAAGATACCCAGGAAAGTGTAGGTGATTGTATTTACATTAACAGCGCAAACACCTGTTAAGCAGCCTCCTAAGTAGGTGACGAGACTCTTAGGTGAATATAGTCCAAAAGTACATGGCAAATTGCACATCAAGGTCTCTACTCCAGAATCTACATTCCTGTCGTTCAGTTATGTCAACATGCACGTACAACAAACTGGAGCAGAGTTCACATTAGGTACGCTCCACTAGAGAACAAAATAAAGAGAACATAGCCCTAAAAAATGGTTAAGACATACAACCGTTGGTCATCTGATCAGGAAGTTTCAATTTTAACACACTAAATTCCCATTCTTACTTACTCTTACTCTTCCTTCTTAGTTTGTCAACACTTGCCATTCACCCAATAGAGTTCTAGTGTCGCTGTCCTGAAAAACTCAGGCTAGCAGCAGCCAGAGAGATCCGGCAAATTTCAAGGCAAGAAGTCAAGTCACTTTGCCAATTCATACCTCCCTTGATGAAGTATGGTACAACCAGTTTTCTCATCTATCTTTACAATTATTGTGCCAAAAGACAGCTCTGTTACTGCAATAATGCACGAAGTGGTGGAACATGAATACTGCTTAGCATTTTAAGGGAAGACACTCAGAAACCACCACTTTAACACATCCAAATCCTCAGAGATGCAAAAGCAAGTTGAACAAAGACAGCAGCCAGAGTGTTTTCATACAAACTTGCTGCTCCAAGAAGATTTTTTTAAGCAATTCCAACTATTCAAGAGTTCAAGCTCAAATTATCACCGAAATTACTGAAAGAAAAGTGAAATGGTAGAACAATAGGACAAAAGGGAAAATAAGCCAGTATGGTTGTCCCACTTTCTGAGAACATTAGTAAGCATTACCCTTTGTTTTTGGAAAGCTATCTGATCACAGCTGAAGATTCAAGCTAAGGAGTGAGAGAGAACAAGGAGTGGGAGGAACCCTGAAGCAGTTATACTTAAATAGGCAAAATTTAATTTTACATTTCAAAGAGACAGAAAGGGGAACCAAGTCCTGACAGACATATGTTGGGTTGTTTTTTTTCCTAATACTGCAAGAGGCAACCCTCAAAAAGAATTTACTGCAGCACTACCCTAAAGGTGCAGTTTCACAGTAGTTTAAGTCAATCCGAGCCAGGGCTACCACGGTCCCACACACATTTTCATCCCCTCCCCTCCACATTTTCATGCAGCAGGGTCAGCATCCAGCTGGTCCCACAGCCTGCTTAAGTGCCAGGCCAAGGCACTCCGTTTAAACTGCCATTTAAGTACATCTACCATCAATACCCCTGAAAAAAAAAAGAATAGTATCTTTACCTTCCTTTAAAAAACACCTGTTTGTGCTCCCCTTAATTTTGACAATTTTATTCATCTAAATTATTTGTATTTCACCAGCAACTATTATTTTACCATCTCCTAGTATACCTTACCCCTTATTCAACTCCCACCTGCAGCCAGGCGTCCAAAACAATCATTTCAAGGGCTACCCCACAAATATTATGTCAGATTTATAGTCTCAGTTTTTACATCAAAACCTCCTCTGCCAGCAACAGGCTCTACTTGGTGATGAGAACACTTGCCAAGACAGAGGCAGCTAGTAATAATCTTTTTATTTCATTGTTATTAATTTTTTAAATGGACAGAGAAGAGTGGCACCTACTAACAGGAATTTTAGTTGACAGCTTATGATTCTGGCAAAGTATGCTCCTTCCACAAGGACTAAAAGTAACAGCCCAAAAGCTATTCTGATGCTTTGTACCCAAGTAGAGGGGTTTTCAGTTGTTACAGAGGATACGCTAACATCAAAATAGCTGGTTTGTGATAACCAGAGGTTTGCTTTGAATAATTAACTCTTTGGAGTCCCACCTACATGTTTGCCAGTGCAAACCTGGGAGCTACAGAATCAGCTACGAGCCTGCATCTTCCTTTCACTCACTAGGCTGCTGGACAAGCACGTTGGCTGTTGCTTCCCCAACCTGCAACCAACCTCCTTGCTCACCGTTGGCAAGAAAGAAAAGAAGCAGTGCTAACTTGTGCTAGAACACGGGGGCGGGAACCAAAAAAGAACAGCAGTAATAATATCACTAAGAAACCTTAGGAAGCGTTTGATCAGAGTCCACTCCAATGAGGCAGAGAAAAAATCTGGGTAAGTGGATTCTGTTACACTCAGGCACAGTGAGCCAAGTCATTTGTTTTGCTTTGTCAAGAAGATTTTTTTATATATATA
>NW_009212899.1:13380-20742 GCF_000690835.1 Fulmarus glacialis | reverse complement strand
CCGCGCAGCCCGCCTCGCCCAGCGCCCGGTGCCGAGCCGGGGCCGGCTCACAGAAGCAAAGGCTGCAAGACCGGGCCAGGAACGGCCATAGCACAAGCCCGCAGCCACCGGACACATTTAGGCAACCAAGTCATCTCTGATGGCCAGACTGTTCCTCTTGCTGCTAAAGGTTTTCGGGAGCAATGGCCGTAGCAAAGCTGAAATTGTCTCATACGGGGTCCCCGGGAGCTGCAGAATTTCCCTTTTCCACATCAAGTCTACTCCTGTTATTGCAAGCTGACTCTTGCCAAACCACAATTTTTTCTAAGCTAAATAAACGAATATTTACAGCCATCCACTAGATTTCCATAAAAAATAATAGTCACCGAGAAAGTGGCTATCTGGGGAAGACATGCCAAATGTGTCTAAACCATATCTCTGTGCAAATATGATTCTATTTTTGTCTGAAACAGAAGGCAGGAAACATTTACGTTCCAGAGTATCTAAATTTATCTTGAAAAGAATATTTATTAAAGTCACCATAGAAACAGAAATTTAGAAGTATTACACTTATTCCAGTTGTTACAATTACTATTTCCTCCACAGCATGATCTGTTATATAGCAAATAATGAACAGCTTAAGATCTGTTATAATCTTATGCTAGCGATTTTTGCTCTTTGATGGAAAAAACCCCCAACTTTTGTGGCATGTAATACTGCCCTTTCACATCCCTGCTTTAATTTACTGAACAAAAAGAGAAAAAAACTTGGAATATTTACCTGGAAGTAAAGATGCAAGGAAAAAGTTTGAACTTGCAGTGCATAATTTTAGGGCAGCATCCAGGAGTGTTTGTCAGATTTAAAAATGCTTTTTTATTCGCTGATTAATAAGCAAGCTCCATGGCTAAGTGTACACAGCTAACGAAGAGTCTGCTCGGCCTGGTGGTCCAGTGGTCAACAGCTGTCACAGCTACTGCTTATAAAGCCATTCTAAAAATGAACCCATCACTGAATGGGAGACCATTTTTATAGCGTGACATCTTTAACCACAGCATCCCCTGGTCGACCCAGCGATGAGCTGCGGCTCACGCTCTCTCCTTGCCTGGGACGGCAAGGTTCTCTCCCTCTGGTTTATGAAGGGGATTGCAATTCCTGCCGGATTGCCTCGCATTGACCGCTGCCATTCGGATGCGCTCCATATGGGAACTATTTTGGTTAGTGAGCTTTTTATAAACAAGCAACCTACAAATGCCAAATTCTGAAATAACTGAATAACTGTGTGCTAAAAAGCAACTTTTACCATGAAAAATGTTCTGTAAAGAATTAAAGAGTTTATGATCCCACCCTTACTTGGTGCAGCCTTTCACACTAGCTATTTAGTACAGTAGCTACTCCAGATTAACAATAAGAGTTTCATCATTTATGATATGGTTGATATGAACGTCCTATCATGAAAGCTTCACCTTTTCTTGTTGGATGTATTTTCTAAAAGCGACAATGTAATCCTGCATGCACAGGTTATATTTATCACAGCTGGCTTAGGCAGAGACAGAATTAATTAGGAAGTGTCTCAAATGTCAGATCATTAAATGAAATTGTAAAAAGGTAAATTGTAGTCTTCAGTGAGCAGATATCTCACAAAATGATCCTTGAAACAAATTGCAATCGCTGTAAAATATTCATTTCTTCTTTACAATCGCTTATAGGGACAATGTATATCGTTCCACATAAACACTAAAACTTTCTAATTTGATGTGAAGGTCAGCATAGAGGTCGTGATGAATTTCTTTTAGTCCCTGCGGAATGACTAAACACTGAACAAATATTTAATTTGCATTTTACATTACTATTGAATAGACTTTTGTTCTTCAAAAAATCCCCCTAGAGTTTATTTCAGTTCTTTTCTTGTCAAAAATTTATAGGAATAAAGTGGGAAAAGCAAGGTAAACATAACAAACAGCTAACATGTAATAAACTTTTCCCTTTTAACTATTTTAATACCAAAAAAGGTACTATAATAGTGAAAAAAAGGAAAATGCAGCATAATTTTCACTCATTCTATCCTAAAGGGTCAATTTTTTCTAACCTGAAATCAATATTTAGACTCAGTAGTAGAAATGCATTTTAGCTGGAGAAACTCTTGTAATATACTTTTAAAATCATAAATGTGAAGTCTGTTATTTTAATGCACTATTTGATTCCAGGCACTCGCAGGAGATTTCTGTATCAGGATGCTGTTAGCCGCATTACAAAAGGTAACAAATTAAGACAGAAAGCAGCATGTGGGAGATAGCGTATTATTTTCCTCCCTTCAGCCTCTTTCCTCCCCAAATCAATCTGTTCAGACTGACCCAGTTCTAGCTGTGGTGTCAAGGCAACATGTTACGAAAAGGGATGCTTTGAAGGTGCTCTCATCCACTTGCCAGGGTATTTTGTAGGCCATTTTGGGGACATACGGACCCTTGTTGCTTACTGACTTTGCAGTACTGACACAACACAGAACTTGCCAGTGTACACGTGCAAACCCAGGCGGGTAAAGAAGCCCTTCTCGCTGCAAGAGCTAGTGTTACTGAGCTGCAATGAGGAGGAAAGTTGCATTAAAAACAATACACGCTTTCCTCCCACTGCTTCTAGCATATGGAGGACGTATCAGCTCCAGAGGCAAAGGACAGGAGTGGTTAGTAGCAGAGGCAGTTAGTATGTCAGCACAGTGTTGAGGTTGTATTATATTAATGTTAAATATAGCTTCTATAAAGCAGTGGTCCCAAACATGCCAAAATTTATTTAGGGAGCTTGTTTCTCTTTAAGATTCCCCCCAGATCTGCAGCTTTTCTGTGGGCACCCAGCTACTTGGCCTCACTGCGTTAAAATCTGTGGGTCTTACGCTTCCCGCACCGATAACTGACAAGAGGGGCTTGGGGTTGGTCACCCTCGCAGGGACCCTTCCCTGGGATTTCTCCTCAGTTGTGTGGTCGTAAAGAGGGTCTCTACCCCCTCTCCTCTGCAGAACAGGTTGGAGAACCCGTTCCTGAACTTAGTGAGTGCTTGGAAAGCGAAGCCTATGTGGAAGGCCTCCAACATTTTTTCCCTATAAAACATTTTTGACAGCCCCATCGCTGGTCCCTCCCACAGTCCCAGTAGACTTCGGAAGAAGGGAGTTTTCAGCAGAAAAGTGAACATAGATTCCTGTGCTGCTGTCTCTGTCTCCTTTGCACAGTGCTGGAGAGGGGGGCTAGGGTCTGCCCCTTTTCTTTCCCAGTCCTAAATTCACTGAGAGAGAAGCGATCGTGGCTTGGGGAGCAGATGTGCCTCTGCACTTGTGTCCTGGTTGTGGCTGGGCTAGGGTTAAATTTCTTCCTAGTGCTGTGTTTTGGATATAGCATGAGAAGACTGTTGATAACACACTGAGGTTTTCAGTTGCTGCTAAGTACCCTGCTAGTCAAGGACAGCTCCCACGCTCTACTGACCAAGCTAGGTGCACAAGATGGGAGGGAACATAGTCAGGACAGCCAGCCCAGCTGGCCAACGGGGTATTCCATACCATGTGATGTCATGCTCAGTATATGAATGGTAGGCGTGATCCAGGAAGTACCGATCGCTCCCTGGTTATCGGTCAGCGCGGGTGGTGAGCAATTGCATTGTGCATCACTCATTTTGTATATTCTATCATCATTATCATTATTATTTTCCCTTTTCTGTTCTATTAAACTGTCTTTATCTCAACCCACGAGTTTTTCTCCCTCTTCCCCTCCCGATTCTCTCCCTGTCCCACTGGGGGGGTGGGGAGTGAGCGAGCAGCTCCGTGGGGTTTGGCTGCCTGCCGGGTTAAACGATGACGACTTGGTACGTCACTCCCTGGGACTGTACTAGAGATGGGAAGGGACACAAGGGGCCAGTGTACTGTAGGTGGCTCTGAACTGATGCTCAGGCACCAGCACTTGTAGATATGAAGCTGGATAGCTTTGAAATTCAGGTTTCCACACTGCCCTTGTGACTCACCTTTGTTAGACTGTGGCAGCACATATTGGTACCCACAGGCATATGGAGGGTAGCTTCACCTAAGGCACGAGATGATACTCACTGTGTTCATAATCTGCTGTAACGGAGAAAGTGTTTCCACCTAGAACTTGGCAATTCTCTACTACGCCGCCAGACTCGCAGTGCTCAGTGAGATTGGCAGTATATGCCAGTAAAAATGTCTGTGTGCTTAAAGGAATCCAAAAGGGAATGACCATCAGCTTCTAATCTTCCGCCAGTCTTGCTGGATTACTTTCATTCAATATTCATGTTCTTACCTGATATCACACTTATCCCTTCATGCATGTTCCTCCTATTGAAAGCGCAAGCCTTACTCATCTGTTAAGAGGGCATAGTGAATGTTATGAGTGTATTCTTGGAGTTTTTTTCTTTGTGAACTGTTAAAATTGCTTCCTGAGGACATGAATGCCTTGTCTGGCTGTCTTCACTCCTCCATCTTCGTCTTTGACGCTGAGGACATTTAAGAAGTATGGGTCATGTTGCATGGGAGCATGGGATGTAGGAAGCTTAATGCACAAATCACAGACGTTCTGTTTTATTCATAAAGAAGAAATAATTGGGGATTTTGTTTTCTCTTAAATGAATCTTTTGATTAGCAGGCTGATGCTGGGCATCTTTTTAAAATGAGTATTTTTCAGGAATAATAAAAAGGACTGTCTGCTTTTGGTTTCATATTATACAATGATTAGCCTGAAAGAGATATCAATTATATTTGTACAAGAACATTTTTCCTCACTGTTTTTAGCCCTGTGTGTTGCACTGATTAAGGGGAATTGATCTTTGCTGACATACAAAAATGGGAAAACAAACACGAGCTCAGTGATTGTATAAGATGTGCTCGAGGGCCATAATTCGAGCCAAGAGGAACGCTTTGTGGATTAGTCAGACCATGCAGACAAGTCTATCAAATATACAACGTGTCATATACAGATTTCTGTTTAGTGGACCTTTCTGTCCCAGCCTCCACATTTATCATTGTCTCCCTGACAGGAGCTCTGCCCTGTTATCCTGACTTGTATGTCATTTATCAGTGTTAAGTACAACAAAAGAGTATCTCTTTAAACCCCCTTTACCCTTTCACATGCTTCTACCCTTGAATAATGATATCTGTCTCTGCAGCCACAATATTCCATTTCATCCTTTCCTTTGTATTATGTTAGTTGCTCAATAAATGATCAAAATGGCATTAGTGTACTTTAAAATGAAAATTATTATATTATTGTTGAAGTCATGTGTAAGAGAAGAGATAAAAGCATTTGGGTCCTTTCGCCCCCTTTTTAGGCCTGTCAACTCAAAAGAATTTTGTATAAAAACCCCCATGCACGAAGTCAAAACACGGCAATGCCAACTCAGCCCAAATCACACAGCCCCGAGCCAAAATCTGAATTTTCAAGCCGTGGGTATAAATCACTGACTCCAAAGCGAAAAGAGTGAATTATGACATAAACACAGAAATTAAAATAGCATTAATGGTCTTTGAACATTCTTCCACATATGACTATTCCATTTATTTTACTCAAGAACAAAGCGGGAGGTGGGGGAAATGGGCCACAGGGATCTTAAAAAGGTTACACAAAAAGTGAAAACAGTTGCTGGAAAAGATGTTTCCAAGCGGCATTTCATGGCCATGTCTGCTGCCATGTTTTATAACAATGGACCGTCTTTATAGAAAGTTGGCAACATGCTGGAAATCATAAGCTTCACAGAATTTATGTCTAGCTACTGCCTTGCAACACATTTTATAGAGATGTGTTAGCAACTCTGTATAACAGGTACGGTCGAGGCTCAGGTTATTAATTATAGCTTGGAGTTTCAATTTATAATCAATAAAACCCCCAAACCAATTACCAGTTTGAAACTTTGCTTCTCATTCCCTCGTGTGTACATACACATAAATCATCTGGTTCTCACACCCCTCCTCTTACACCTCCAGCTCTGTTTTCCATACCTATTTCCCTCTTCTTTTCCTGAAAGACAGAAAACACCTTGTCCTTCGTGTTCTGCCCAGCCTCCTCATGCTCCTGGCTCTCTTGAGCAGCTCTACACTGGTCGGACATGGTCCCTTGCACTCCTCATGGCTGTGCTGTATCCCTTCAGGCATCACTTAAAGGATGCTGAGACCTGTTCACTACTCCAGATTTGGGTCCTGAGAGAGTCATCAAGATTGCTTACATTTGTGTAACATCTGCCAAAGCCCCTCTGACAAAATGGGTAAGTGGCTGTAGGATGAAAGATCCTGATGCTGAAGGGATGCCCAGGGAGGGGTTACTGGATGAAAACCAGGTCACCAGCTCCTGAAGCTGGTACAACACAGGAATACGAGTAGAAGTGGAAACAGGGGAGTCATTTGGAAGGCAGGGCGTCTCCAGGAGCTCTTGATTCCCAGTTCTGGCAGCTGAAAAGGCTTTTGGGGAGTCTAGGTGCTGGAGGTTGGTTGCCATCCCTGAGCAGATTTGCCTTTTGTATCTGTTTCCTTGTGACCATTTGCTTTCAATGTGGTAACTAAGCGTCTGGCCATATATCTTGCTAATTGCCTCCTCTCTTGTTTTGCCATTGAGTTTACTTGATCCCCTGTGTACACTGGTCTTAAATACACTTAGCTGAAAATCAGTAGATTTTTACAAAGTAGAGGAATCAGGTTCTGGACCCAGTTTTCAGTAGAGGGAAAAAATACCCTCCTAGGTTTAGAAAAAGGACCATATAATGGTGTTTGCAGCACTTGTGTGCTTGCATGCCAGACTCCAGGGAGGCTGAGACTTCCCTGGAGGTAGGACACTGTCTCTTGTCGACGAGTTGCTATCACAGTCTAGAGATCTAGGAAAAAGTCTCTCACAGAGGCTGCCACCTGGCAGTATACATTTTTCAATTGGCAAGTTTCAACCTCTGACTTCCCCAGGAGCATCTCTGGAGGGCAGCGAGATGGTCTGAACATGCTTTCTCTGGCTGCTCTGCAAAGATACCACCAAAAGATCCATCCCTGTGCGACCATCACAGTGTATGCAATGCTTCAGATGAGCTCCTATCCAGACAAAGCCTTACTCAAAGACACTATGGCAGCAGTTTTCCCAAAATGGGATGCACTGACCTAAGAGCCACTTCCCAATAGAAGGACCTACTCCTTTCCCTTTCCCCCACCTCTGCTCCCTCTTGTCATTTACCATGTGGCAGGTCTGGGTCTCTCTGGATCCCTCTGCAAATGGATGCAGCTTATTAACTCAGCAAAACCAAATTTTTTTTTCCTTGGTTACCAAAAATTACAGGAGACTGGACTGACAGGCAGCAGAAGACCATGAGAAGGATCTGAGGAAACTAGAGATGGTGCACAGGAGACAGTGGGAGCATGCA
>NW_009212899.1:0-13349 GCF_000690835.1 Fulmarus glacialis | reverse complement strand
AAAGCCTCATGTCTCCTTTTTTAAAGCAGTGGGGAGCCATTAGATCAGCCCACCAGATCATGATACTTAGCTTAATACACCCTTAGCTCTCCTAGAAATATTACTCCTGGTATAACTGAAGACAGCCTTCTCACAAGTGCCCCAGGCTGGTGGCTCACAGCTGCCCTAAGATCAACTCATGACCTTTCAGTCATTTCCCAATGATGAGCTCCATCTTACAGGAGGTGTTTTGGGTGTTAGTTCCAGATGTATCAGTTAGTACTTTGCACCTTGAATGAATTTCCCCGTTTCCATTATTTCAGTCCAAAGTGCCCCGCAATTCCTTCTGTACAACATACCAGTTCTTCTCTGTTTGGGAACACCTCCCAGCTTTGTGCCATCAACACACGTCATCAACATGCTCCTGACATTTGTGCCAATTTAGCACTTGCATTTAGGCTACATTTTCAACAAACCACATGCTACTTCATATACCCTAACGGAGGATGACTTAACCCCATGCCGTCACTTAGTACAGCATTTGATGCTAAACACCCTCCTGGCAAGATTTTTATAACTCCCACTGAAATCAAAAGGGGTCTTTGCACTGATGTTAGTGTGCCAGGCCACCACACCGAGTAGGCTGAAAAGTTTAAGATCAATAAGTCTAAGTTGTGAAGAAATTGGTTTGACTATGCCAGTGGTTTTTTTAGGGTAAATTTTGTAGCTTTATATTGATCAATACAATGGGAAAAAAACCACCCTGTGTTTAAACAAAATTACAGTGAATTGCTCAAAGGCAAAACAAAATTCTCTGCTCAGCTGTTTGGCTCACATTCATCTCCCTTTACTCCTCTAGAAGTGACATTTTAATTAACTGTGTCAGGTGGATGTGTAACATCTCTGCTGAAAAGCCTGTATCTGCTCAGCTGTGTGTCATAGTTTCTATACCGCTAACATCTACAAGAGGTCACGCTTTTGTGCCAGGAGGATCCAAATTCTGAGCAAATACTTTATAATACATAATCTGTCGTAGCTTTTCTTCTACTTGCACAAATCTATGGAAAGTAGTGATTTCCTTGGATTATTTAAATACACATTTTTTTCTATAAAAAATTCAAAAAAATTTCTATAGCAGGATCAAAAATCAGTTCTTTGTGGGTAATAAACAGTTTTGCATGGGACTGGCGGGCTAAATGGTAGCGATTTTGTTCCTCGAGTGAGTGCTTTTAGCTATGAACACCTTAGTGTGCAAATGTAAACCACTGCCTCTGCAAATATATCTGTGCAGCTCTGAGGTTCACTTTCTGTGACTGTTAATGGACGCAGAATTAAATCACATGAATATTCAAAGAAAGTGAACACAAAAGCAGCGCAAGTGTAGTTGAAGCAAACAGATTTAAAGATGTAAGCCCAGAATCACGGATTCCCCCTGCCCCACCAGTGCGAGTGCCTTGAACTTTGAGAGCTTGACAGTATTGACCGGACTCGGAATTTTTCAGGTGAATATAATGTGATACAAGCCATGAGACTCCACAGAGTCTTATGAGGAACGTATCGGTTGTGTCACAAAGTCTGATTTGGATCTGAAGCTTTCCTAGTCAACTGTCGGCTTAGACCTAGTTGGGAACACTGTGGTGCAGGAAACACTTCTGCTGGTATGACAAGGAGATGGTCAAAGAAGAGGATCACCAGCTTTATGAGAGTCCCTTGTCAAACCAGGAATGAGGGTGAGCAAGCAGGGAAATAATGTGTGAAATTCTGTGAAAGGTGAGGGATGAAGGTGAGCAATACTTTCATTTTTTTCAAAATAGCAGTGTATGTTGGGGTTTAAATTGCAAGTGTGTGATTTTAACATCAGTGAGTGGGAGGGAGAAACAAAGGAGGAATGGAAATCTATATATACACTTATATATGTACTTGAACATATATTCTCAATCTGTCACCTTAAGACGTGCCCACTTAGCTGCAGCTGTGAGTGGGAACCTCTGAAAAAGTCACTGAAGCAGGAGTGGGCATACAAATATAATTAAACTCCAGGAGGCTGGAGTGCTGCATTTTGTTATTCAGGAACTTTCCTGATGCATTTTAATTTTACCGATAAAGAAATCACGCACAGATGCAATCTACAGGGAAAGAACGTTGGAGGTTATGAACGAAACCAGTTAAAATTAAAGAGAGGCAATTCAGACCTTTGGAAAAGCTAGTGGCATTCTTCCAAGCGCATCATGAGCATATGATCAGTGGGAGCTCACCGCACAACAGTAATGTGAGTAAATGGCAACTCCCCCAGTGATAATGGGGAAACTGAGGCACGTAGGTGATGGGGGCTCTGATTTTGCAAAGCACTTAAATATATGCTTCAAAAACAGACCATTCTCACTGATGGCAAACACTGCTTTCCTGAACTTAGTAACTATTTGTCTCAAATCCCTCCTCTTTAAAACAGAGATAATGTTATGGCTACGCTTAGAATTATTCTATGGTTAGAAATATGCATATGTTTACTTCGCTGAGACAAAAGCTACACATATGGCTGAAGACCACAACAGGAGATGGTGAGGGACAGGCTTGGGATGGGAGGACTGTTGAGAATATCAGGCACAACTATCACTGGCTTGATGGCAGTGAGGAAGAGCAAGAACTGAGGCTGGTAGGTGATGGACAAGATACGAAGGAATGTAGGAAGCCTCAGAGAGATGCACTGTTCAATCTGTGTTGCTGTTTCAACAGAAATTAAATGTAGCACTCTTACTTACCATGCAGAATATGTAGTTCCAAGCTTGGGGCTTCCTAGATACCCTTATATTACAAGAACGTAAGTGGGGGGATACTGGGGAAAGGCTCATTTTCTCCCCTCATTCACTTTGCAAGATGGGCAAGACATGGCGGGGCAGAAATCGGCCCATTTCTTTTCAGTATATTCCTTTCTAATCCTCTCCTTTCTAATCCTTGAAAACTAAGGCAAAACTGCAGTGATTAGTGCAAGCTCTATGGCCAGACTCTTCATTTCTTCATGCCACCTTCATTTCTGCCACAGAGCAACTTGCTTCTTCAATGGCTTCAGTGGAATATGGATTATATTTATTTATTTAGCTAGTGGGAAGGGTCTGGGTAATGCAGTCTTTCTATTAGGTCTTGATGCCTGTTCTAGCAGCTTGTCAGCTGACAACAGACCCTCAACAATAAAATCTAAATGCATTTTCAAGGAAATTAAATACTACCTTTCATTATACTGTCTTATTGGCACTACGTCAACTGCCGATACTCCTCCAGAAAAGTGAGATCTGATAAAAATTTGCATTTCAGTTACATTATTTATCAGAATTTTAATCTTAGTATTCTGTGGCTGACTTCATGTCTCATAATAACTGCAACTCTATGCACAGTTGCATTAAGACCTACCAAAACTCTAGCACACAAGGTCACTTGCTCTCTGTGTGATTCCAACAGAGAATAACTCTCTCTCTATTCCACTCAGTGTCAGCCCCTCCTGCCTCTTCTAGAAATGCCACTAAATGACTTGGAGATGGTATAAACACATTATTGAAATCAATTTACTTAAAAGGATTGTGAACCTTAATATATGGGGAGATTTGCTTTGATAACTTATGGAAAATTGCTGGAAAGGCCAGTACTGCCTGGCTGCTTTTCCATTTTTCTTCAATGAGAGGATTTGGTGAAAAAGCAGAATTTGAGTCGGTTTCGTCTACCCTAACTTGAGCCATTTAGGAAGCAGGCACATAGTCTACACCAGCCACGTGGGGTCCCTCTACATTCAGTGAAGAGGAGAGACACCTTCATCCCTCTTATTGTGGCCTCTCAGAGCTTATGCTGAAGGGCCACTGGGATTTTGGACAGTCCCTCCGCAGGAAGACTTACTTTTCCTTGGCTGTGGTTTGCCAAAAATGTTGCCTTAAAAAAAATACTAACAACAAGATTCTCTTAAGTGTCTTTTTCACAAAACACTGTGTTCTTTCAAAATTTTCTGATCCTTCACTTTGAAAAGCACCCAAACACTGAAATAAGACCTAAACAATGTCTTGTTGCTAATTTTCTTTTTCCATATTCCAATGCTCCCTGCTTTCTCTCAATTTTTCTCTTTATTTTCCTTTGCTTTTCCAACAGAGGGAAAACAGAACAGAAAATACACAGAGAGAGGAAGATTAAGCCTATTTAATTACACTGTTAAAGGCTCTCTGAACACACAGCCAGGGACCCACTCAGGACTCTCAGGGCAAGTATGGCTTCACCGTCAGATATTCTCTGCAGTTGTATGGGATTAGGTGAGCAGGGTTACCTCTCCACTTTCTACTCAGCCATTAACCCCCAGCAATCTGCTCTTCATACTCCTGGGTTTCTCTGAGTTGAAGGGATAAGAAAGAATTTACAGTAATGGCTCATTTCTGCCAGATCTGGGTAGCAGATATTGCATTCCTTTCATCAACCTGGTGACTCAAAGCAGGCAGGATGCTGCAAGTCAGACGGAGCAGCCTGGTTGATTATTCTGCAAATATTTTGCTTTTTCAAATTTGCTTACATATCAAAATATGGGTTTAGCTGATAAAAGCCAACAGCTCCATCAGAGTCCACTACAATCTATCAGGCAAATACTCAGCAAATTAGTCCATGGACTACAATACATTCAAGTGATCTTTATAATCTCTTTTGTAAAAAAAAATCCACCGTTATAAGAATTACCTAAACATGGATTTACTAGGCAGATAGCTTGCAATGTAAATGACTTGTGTTTGGATAGGTAGAATGCATATCAAAATGCATGCTCAAATGAGAGACCATATTGACTCTTTCCGAGCTGTTATGGTCTATTAGATAAATATTATCTTGGTTCAGGATTGTGGTAGTTTTCTATATGCACAGTTTCCTGATAAGCCATATGGACTCTCAGATAAAATTGTGTCTTCAGATTTAGAAAGTGATATGGCTGAATAGCTGTAATGAGTATGAGGAAGCTCCTGTTAACCAATTAATCAGAATGTGTCACTGAATGCCCCCTCCCCTTTTCGTACGAGTATGTGCTATAATATATACCCAGCAAACATGCATTGCTCAGTGGTATTTTGACAAAAAACACATGCCAAGGGCACGGCAACCAATCCTTGTACAACAGTTATGGTTGCATTTGTATCCCTACACTACTGCAATTCCAGTCATCTTTCTCATTACTTTCCATCTTGTTCAGACAAATGCACGTATACTTACAACCGCGGCTCACCAATATTAACAGAAAGAACTTCACTGATTTCAAAGGCATGGATTTCGGTTACACATTGCCTTTCCTCACTTAATAATAACACATTTTTCAATCATCAATGGGAAAAACTCAGTGGATTTACATTTCATGTACATGGAATGTGAGTTCCAGGGATCCCTGCGTAACTTGTGAAGAGTTTACATGAACTGATCAAGGCTGGGACACAAACCGAGAGGAGAACCATCAGTTGAAGCCAGGTCCTAGCTTTGTAGGTGACACACCAAGCAACCTCCCCATCCTTAATAAACATGGGGATTTGTCCAGTGCATTTGTACACCATGTTGATGTGAGAAATTAGGTGGTGAATTCCAGTTTAAAGTCACTGTGTATCTTAGAGCTGACTATTTTTTTCCTCCTTTGTACACCTTGCAAAAGACATCTCTTGCTACTACCTAAACAACTGCTACCTGAAGAGAACAAAAAAAGACATTACTTCTGGGTAAATCAAGTTTTGTCCAGCTTCTCCTCATGGTTAAAGGAGTAGATTTCCTCCTGAAGAGCAACACAAAGGTGTACCCATACAGCATGGTTCAGCATTATGTAGAGATAACCAAGGTACCTTAGGGTACCACAGGCCTTATAAATGACCCCTGGGGTGCTTTCCCATAACTGTCACTCAGAATGGACAACGTATCAATGCATAAGTATCTTGTAAAAAGTTTTTTGAAAGAATCTAAAACTTTCTCTCAGCAGAAGTGCCACATGGCTGCTGGGTAGAATGCTCCCAGATAGCTGGCGGGGGCGCGAGTCTCACTTTGGGAAAGGGATGGTCCAGATACAGGCAAGGCCACAAGTGCCATTACATTATTCCTCACAAATGGGTTAAGCAGCTTTATTTTAGACCATTGCTTGTTTTACCTCCAGACCTCAGCAGCTAAGGCAACAGACGGCATATTAAGAAAGTAATTTTAGCAGGTGAGGAATGTAACTTCATTTGGTCCTCTGTTCCATGACTCTCTTGTTATCTTAATATTATTTGAAAGTAGCTCTGCTTTGAAGGGCTAAATTCATTCTCTGAAGCATGCTGCTGAAATGTAAACATCATACAACTTTGGTTTCCTATGAATAGAGAACACATGCTGTTACTGAAAAGAACATACAAGATTGCCATGCTTTTAGAAATCAAACGTTAATTATGAGTCAGGATTGGAGGACACAATAAGCTTTTGCTCGTTCATTGTGGCCAAGCCTCTACAAAAATTGTACTTTGCAAGTCTGTTTGGAATCTTTTATCAGGAGAGCAGTATTTCCAGCTCCTAGTCCTTGCAGAGGAAGCTGTGGCTGCAGGCATTGTCTAATGCTGTTTCCTACCTTTGCGAAAAGGACATCAGCATCTTGCCTGTGCTCATGTTCACAGCCATCCTCCATGAATCAGTGTTAACATGTTCAGCTTTAAAGAGCTCTGCCATGTTGTAAATGTGCTGTTGATGCTTTTATAGGCCAAATTACACAATGTTGGGTTTGGGTTTTTTTTAATGAAAACATACCTCTTTCTGTGTATATTAGTCTGTATGTCAAGCTTGGAATGTGAAAATAACACAGTCATGAGCCTGAAGCATCAAGAAGTGTCAAAATAAAACCAACCACAAACAATTGCTTTATCCTCCCAAAAATTTGACCAGGGGCAAGTGAAGATGAGGCCTGGTTTTCAGCAGCGACTGGATCAACTGAAATATGTAACTTACCAAAGTTGCACACTTAGTAGAAGTTTTGGCTTCCCTTTGCTTTTCCAAGCTCCAATATTTTATGCAGCTTATTTTAAATAGTTAAAAAAATGGGAACAAGCTGAGCATTGATAATAATGTTTCAAAGTTCTCCTAAAAACCACTGTGACTAAAACTGTTGACCCACAAAACCCTAGGTAAGGGCAGAGCCTCCCCCATTTCCAACATGTAAGTCATCTGGGAGGAACTCTCAGTGCTGGGCAGAGTGTAACTGGCAGGAAATAATGCACACTTTATTCTTGCTGCCACAATGCAGGTTATTACAAGAACTCAGCTCACTTCATTCAAATAACCGTTTTGGAAATAGGCTACCTTTCTGCAGCTTGTATTTCAGCGCACCTTCGGCATTGCCAGACTCTGAAACCAGCCGAGCACTCTGCGGCCAGCTGTTCTGAAGACAGTTATCCCTTCCATTCTCCTGGAAACACTGTTCTCATGAGATTTTCAGCACAGCCCATGCTCTGTTCAAAAGGCTTGGATAGGCTTGAATAAACATCTGACCTTCTTGAGGAAGAAAATGTAAACCTCCCTCCCCTCCCACCCCAGCTGTGATTCTTTTGAGGTTCTTTTCTACTATTTGTCTTTATTTATCAAGCAAAGACAATATATTTGACCCTATATAAGAACAGAAGACTTTCAGACTTTAAGAAGCTTTCAGCTATAATGGAAACAACTGAAGAAGTTCAAAATTTGTATAAAGTTTGTAGGAAGGAAGTTTCTATTTTAAGCTTTTTACACTGTGAAGAATACACAGAATAAATAAAAACCCTTGTGCTTTCAAGTACATAGCATATGATGAGTCCCATCCCCAGCTCAGTGTGACAACTGCTCCTATAATTATATTGCAGGTTTTGCGGAAGAAGTGCAGAACTGTGTGGCTTGATCAGCCCGGATTTGGAAGGCCTTTCATGTTTTTATTTTACTAAAGCATTGCTATTTTCAGCCAATTTTAATGTGTGCCACCAAAAGTAACTTAAATAGATGTGGGTTTTCTTTTTTATTAAATGCATGCCTTTTCACTTGCCTTTTTTCACTGAACATTTCATGTCCTCCTTCAAGTAGTTCTAGGTTCAGCCTCCAAGAGAGTAGTGAGGGAAAATCAGGCCATTTAAAAATAAAATAGATTACTTCTGCACAGCTTTCTTTAATCAAAACCATTATAACTGATGGCTCAGAGCCTTGATTACACCTCTTCAGAGGGCACCCCTTGATTTTGCGCGACATCCCTGATTATTTTATTTACTTATTTATTTATTTATTAGCTTCTACTTTCTGCCTTGATTTCTAGGTCACTGAGTTGAGGCTCTTTCTTGCTTTAAATGGACTTGCTTGTTTCTCAGTGGCAGGTTATTTTTCTTACAGGGGCTATGAAGTAAACATGCCCCTTTTTCAGAAGAAGACAAAAATTCCCGTGATCACATAGCCCTGGAGTTCTTTCTCTTCTCCCCCCCGCCTAGCCCCTGTGGAGAGCAAGATTGGACCAAGAGTCATTCCTCCCGACCTCTCCCGGAGTCCCCGCAGAGCTAAGGGCCAAAAGGTCATTTTCTCAGGTTCCCTCTGGAGGGAGAATCCAAAGGTCATTCCCTCCCTCCCCAACTCACCCCAAGTGCATCTGAGAGACATTCAAAACTCCTTTGAAGAGGGAGGGGAGAGACCGAGTCCGTGTGTTTTACCTACTGCCCCTCAACAGCCAAGAGATGTGAACTGGGGCTGTGCATGAAATGTTTACCTTGATGCTCAAACCCACCCAGGTCTGGCCTCGGGTTCGAGGTTTGGCACTTTGTGAACTCCACCAGGGATGGGCAGAGGTTGCTCACACATCTGTGAAGTGGGCCTAACTGTTTCCACTTCCTTTTCTACTCCCCAAATCATCCATCTCCCTCCCACAGTCCCCTGGATCCTCCTTCTCCTCTCAGATCTGGGTTCCACTAGGAGTTAACCAGCTGCCATTAGGGAGTGGTGTTGAACAGCTCTGAACCTCCCGGTGTTCCTGGTTCTTGGGAACGGAGCTGTAGGGATCATTTTATGAGTCCCCTTGGAAAATAAACCCAGATAGACTCACACAGCCTCACCCGGAGCTCCTGCTGCTGCTGCCTGCTGCCCTGTCATCCATGAACTCTCCAGACCGGTTTTGGAACCACTCTGCATTTCCCCAGAGAGAAGTAAATAGTCAAGGTTAGCACCTCTACACTTCCTCCTCATCCCTTTCAAGTAAAAAGTCTCTTTTTTCTTGCTCTCTGAATAACGAAGTAAAAGAGAGATATTTCTCATCGTTAATTTCTTTGACCTGCCCGAGGAAGGAAGGAAGAGAAGAGCAACAGTTATTTCACAGGTCCCCCGCAGAAGGGGAGCACCAAGGGTCACTTCCTCTCAATCTGTCCCCTTCGAAGGAGCGCAGTTAGGCTGTGTCAATGCCACGGTCCCTTTGTGGTGGAGAGGCCGCCGGAGGTCATCCCCTGCCCCAGCCCTGCCTCGCTGCAGACGCACATACTCTCCTGTGCGCTTGCTTTCTCTCGCACACGGGGGTCAGGGGAGATTAGTTCTTTTTTCCTCGCTCCGCTTTGTATAGAGGGAACTCACAAGTCACTACCTGGGCCCCTTTCGGAAAGAGACAATAACAAAAGGGCGGTTCCTAGGTTTTTTTTTTTTTGAAGAATTTTCAGGGAGGCTGCTGGGACACAGCAGAATTAGCTGAGCAAAGCTTTAAAATCCAAATGAAAGTGAAATGCTGAAGTATAGGTTTTGACCACTTGGAGGTTTTGGTGACCCTGCCCAGCACAGCTGCAAATCCGTGGCAAAATTTCTGCTGGCCTCTGGGTACAGATCAGCCCTAAATTTGGGGAAAACGCTAAACTCCTGAGAAGCACTGTAAGAAAGCAAGAATCAAGTGAAATACACTGGAAAATTCAGGTTCTGCCTTATCAGATAGGGAACAATAAACAAAAACACCTGTCCTGCTTGTTGTTTGGGGTTTGAACTGTTGCAGGTGACTCCTTTAGGGCCTGATCTGAATCCTTTGAAATAATGCAAGGGTTCTGGCTGAATTTCAGGCACTTTGGGTCAGGCCATGACCAGGCTTCCGTCTTTACATTAGTGTCTGGGAAGGAAGGAAGGAAGATCTTTAAGGACCTAATGTGGAATTAAGAGTCCTTGTCAAGAGCTACCTTTTCACAGATGATCTTCTGATTCTTGCAAGTCTTGGGGTCAAATTTTGTTCAGAGATAGGGGTTTGCAGTTCCCATCGAAGTCAATGAGCTAGTCTTTGCCACCTCCGAAGCACAGACAAGGGAAATAAGCATTGTGTAGCTGCTTACCTTGGAATGAGAATTTGGCTCCAAGATTAAAGTAGAAAACATACTTTTACATTGTGAAGGCATCCGACAATTTTAGCCTTCACTATTTTAAATGACAGGAACAGCAAGCTGCTCAAAAAAGACGTGCAGGCTTTCTACATACTTGTAAGACTGGCTGAGTAGAGAAACTAATTTGGCAGCATAAATGTGTACCCAGAACCTCCATGTGAACTCCTTAGCAAGATTCAAAGCTCCTTTTGACACACTTCGAGACCATTGGCAGGAGAACAAACTGTAGTCAAGACTTCTTTCTTTCTTTTCTGCTCCTCCCCACTTCCTCTGCAAAGTCAGAATGATGTCTCTTAAGG
Source organism: Fulmarus glacialis (assembly GCF_000690835.1). Classification (NCBI taxonomy): domain Eukaryota; kingdom Metazoa; phylum Chordata; class Aves; order Procellariiformes; family Procellariidae; genus Fulmarus; species Fulmarus glacialis. Next base: position 2,710 of record NW_009212899.1, on the reverse strand, counting down.
CAGATATTGACCCCTGGTACCGTGATTGCAGTCTGCACATTTCAGCGCACCAAAATAATTCAGGACTTCCCCATTCAGCTCTTGAGATAATGCATTGTTTCTATAGAAGCAGTAGCACTTAAATGTGGAACAACATAGTTTTTATGCCCTAGGTGAAATATATCTCTGTGACACTGTGAGGCTTGGGTGGTAAATGACTACAAAATGCTTTGAGATCCCCGTGTAAGTGTGCAATATTGTTGCTCTACAGCCCCTCACCACTGTGGAGTTCAGGACTGACGCCGTTCATCAGTGTTTCACATGACCCTCCTTACAAATGAGGGATTTAGCCTTTGCAAATAGAAGTGACGTATTATTCTACAGACTGGGTTGCACGTAGGTGGGACGCTGGTCCTCTGCACAGCACTGAGCCTTTCTGCCCACACCGAGTCATGCAAGGATCCGCTCTCCTGCACAGACTCGCTTGACTCACTCAAGCGTGAGCTCCCATTTCCACCCGTGCCCGTGGATCCGTGGTCTGCCTTGTTCTACGCTTCAACCTGGGCATGCAAGGATTCTTTAACAACTGTGATGATTTCGTTATTGCCACACAGTGCTGCTTGTTAAGAAGAACACAATGGATTTCAGTCATTGTAGTATCTTTTCCTCCCCTCCCTCCCCAAATGCAAAGTACAAATCCACTTAAAAAGCAGAGATCTTTTGACTTAACAGAAACTTTTATCCGCATAAAGGATAAGAAATTCATTAGCTTAAGTTGTGTGATTGTAACAGTTCGTTAGAGAGCACTGTGCCTTTCACAGTGAGCGTGCCTCCAGCCCTACATGGAATCTGTCAAAGTTAAGGATAAAGGTATGGGACAACTTAACCATCTTGGAAGGCAATTTCTGATTTTTAACTATGCAGACCACAGGGTTCATTAAATGATTTTAATGAACAGTCACAGGCCCAACGTTCAAATCTTCATTTGTGTCCAATTGCAAGCAAAATATGAAATTGCTAAATTGATCTTTTTTGCCAAGAAAAAAAATACAAGTTTTAATTTACAGTGAGTAATAATGTTTTCAGATTAATTTTGACTAATGGTTGTTGTTCTGGTTTTTTTTAAGGTAAAATAAACATTTTGATTTCAGGTGTAACTGCTGCAAAATACTGCTGTAAAAATCTTAACATGGCTTCTCTTCAAACAAGTGAAAACCTGCCACTTCTAAACAGAAAACATAGTAATTAGTTCTACTAATTTGTTGAAAGAAATGAATGATAAAGCAGAGTTCTCAACCATTTGTCAGAACAAGGAAGCTAGTGATACGGTATTTTTTCATCTGTGGAATCACAGAAGGCATGGCCTTGACAAAGCAGGTCGTCTGCAACATTTTATAAAATATATAAGGGGAAATTGGAATGTATTTTTCAATCTTCCCCTGGCAGCCTTCACGGCTTTAGTCAATTTATGCATCATCTGTTAAAGTTCAATACGGGGCACTGGGTCCCAAAATGCACTTTGTACTTTGATGCATCCATAGCAAATCTTCTAATCTCCGCTTTCACTATCTGAGCAACATATGCATTAGAGTGGAATTTGGGACCGGCTTTTAGGTTGAGGGGTGAAACGCTTACTTAGATAACCTACAGTATCTCGGCTTCAAGTGTAATGTTCAGGTTCGGATAAATGATTGCTTTTCATTTTCCCCACAGATAAATGATAAAAGATACAGTTTTATACTAGGATTTATAGACCTCTGTACCCGCGTATACATGGACATCAAGTATTTTTTAAAATGTACATTAAATACAAATATTGCAAAAGCAAGTATTTCCTTATGCCATTCTGAGAAAAATGATATTGTTTTACAGAACATGATGGTTGCAGTAAGCTACCATTGTGTGCCTCTAGTGATCAACGAGCTTTTCTGGCTTCACTGTTCTTATTTAATCTAAACAAGGCTCAGTAGCTTTCCTCCCCCTCAAAGAAAGGAAATTACACATTTTTGTGCATGTAGCAGTACTACGACTGTACAAGAGCTAACAAAACTTCACAAAAGAATCACACGCGGGAAGGCTCAACGCTGTCTGCACTTTTGTTTCCAAGTACAGCTTCTACTACAGCGGATTTTTTGGTTGTTTTCACCACTATTCTGTCTCCACACTTCCCGCATTTTTGCTTTGTTCCCCTGTATGTCAATTGAGAACAATGACTATGTCATATGAGGTTAAGACAAGCTATTGGCGTGGAAGGGCAAAACCACAAAACAGTAATTATTGTCGTAGAGTGCAACTGAAGAAAAAAAAAAACAGATTCTTAAGCTGATTCTTTAAAAAGCAATCTCCCGTTTATAGAGTACTACAGTGAGTTGTTGCAGAGTATTTCTGTTTCATAAAGACCAGCAGAATATAAAATCATGTTTTTTGAATTGTGCAGCTATTTGTGGTTAACAATCCTTTTTAGGAAAAAAAAAAAGAGATTTACGTAGGTTTTGTGCTAGGCAGGTACAAGGCATTTTTTTCACAGAAAAGTTCTCCTCAAAGTACACGTGTTTTAAAATATATATGCTTGTCTGCCACAAAACATAAATCAAATCATTATTCCACTTCCTACTGATCAAAAACCACATCGTCTTTTAGCGTCAACACACATTGTTAAGGTTTGGCTGGACAGACTTTCAAAATTACCTAATTCCCACAAAACAAATGCAGCCGCCTCCCCCGCGCAGCC
>NW_009212898.1:0-1859 GCF_000690835.1 Fulmarus glacialis | reverse complement strand
GATAGTTTTATCTCAAAAAACCTGCTAACCTTTTCCCATCCTCTTGTTTTTATACACACCTGCTGTGTGCAATTACTTCCTTGTTCTTTGTTACGAACAATTATATTTAGGCATCACTAAAATGCTTGTGTTTTTACAACCTAACACTGCAATCCCTTTGTGAAAAAGTTAGGAGCATATTTTTAAAAACTCAGTCTAGTCTATGATACCTATGGTGGCATAGTAAACAATGATTTTATATTGGATAGTAAAGGAAGTCTTATAAAAGTTGATTAAGTGGCAAAACAAAAGGTTTTGCTGTGTATTGCAAGAGTGTGTCAGTCTGCTAAATCTCAGTGGGTGGTTTAAGTACTGGGTCAGCTTACTGGAAAAATGTGTAAATATCTTCTGTCTTTGTACATACCCACTGATGTTATCAATAGCATAGTTACTGTTAACTGCCATTGCAGTTCAGTTTCTTTCTGTTTTTTTTTTTTTCAAATTCAGTGAAGTGATTCTTCTTAGACCAATGAAAATAACAGACAATTCAGGAGCTCACAGTATCAGCATGCTCCAATATTTGAGCCCGTGCAGTCTTGATGGCAAGCTAGACAAATAAGCAGTTGTACTTGAGATGGTCGACTTTTAGTAACCATTGAGATGGGTTATGCAGCTTTACAACATGCCACCAACCAACCTCCCTTTCACTGATTTATCTCAGGAGAAATACATGTTCAGAGAAATATATGGTTCCTCGGTTCATTTAATATCATTAAAAAGTGCTAAAGAGTTCTCTAAAGGAAGATATTTAAATGCCAATATTTAAAATAACATTTTAAAAATTAGCTTAGGTCAGAACAAGATTTGAAGAACTCAGTAAGCTATACTGGAGAGCTCTCATATCCCCATTTTTCAAATCACTTTTCCTTCAGCTTACTACTTAATAATTTAAAATGACACAAAAAGATGAAAGATGCGAAGATTAAGTGTTTGGGATGACCATCTGCTGTACTTTCTTTTTGTTCAGCTGTAGTCTCATTCTAGTGGTAGTATGTCCTCACTAAACTGTGTGCCACAGAATACAGGAGTGCCTTCTTGACATATCAACATACAGTCTCTTCAAGCATCACTTCAGAAGACTGAAGTGATATACAAGAGTAAGTTTCTATAACCTGAGATATTGGCTTTTATGCACATAACTTTATTTCTCCCATCTATAAGAAGGGCTGGAAGGAGGATCCAGGGAACTACAGGCCAGTCAGTCTGACCTTGGTGCCGGGGAAGGTTATGGAGCAGAGTGCCATCATGCAGCAAGTACAGGACAACCAGATGATCAGGCCCAGTCAGCATGGGTTTATAAAAAGCTTGACTAACCTGATCTCCTTCTACGACAAGGTGACCCACTTAGTGGATGAGGCAAAGGCTGTGGATGTTGTCTACCTAGGCTTTAGTAAAGCCTTTGACACCATTTCCCACAGCATTCTCCTGGAGAAACTGGCTGTTCATGGCTTGGACAGGCGTAGTCTTTGCTGGGTAAAAAAACTGGCTGGATGGCTGGGCCCAAAAAGTTGTGGTGAATCGAGTTAATTCCGGTTGGTGGCCAGTCACAAGTGGTCTTCCCCAGGGCTCAGTATTGGGGCTCATTCTGTTTAATATCTTTATCAATGATCTGGACAAGGGGATCAAGTGCATCCTCAGTAAGTTTGCAGAGAACACCAAGTTGGGCGGGAGCGTTGATCTGTTTGAGGGTGGGAAGGCTTTAGAGAGGGATCTGGACAGGGTGGATCCATGGGCCAAGGCCAATTGTACGAGGTTCAACAAAGAAGAGTGTTGGGTCTTGCACTTGGGTCACAAGCTACAGGCTTGGGGAAGAGTGGCTG
>NW_009212897.1:2231-2444 GCF_000690835.1 Fulmarus glacialis | reverse complement strand
CCCAGCCTTGCCCAGTCCCTCTCCCCTTCAAAACGTCCAACCCTTCCTTGCCTTTTCCACCGCCCAGGCTGCAGGCAGCCAGCGCCGGCTCTGCTCCACGCTCCCGACGCCCTCCCCGGCCACCACGGACCTCCGCTCCGCCACCGTCCTCGCCAGGAAGGAGGAGATTGAGCTGGTGAGTCCCGGCACCCCTGGCCGAGGCACGCAGGGGTC
>NW_009212897.1:1969-2182 GCF_000690835.1 Fulmarus glacialis | reverse complement strand
GGGGGAGAAGAGATGCCGGGTGATGGGGGACGTGAATTTGGCATTTTTGGGGTCACTGGGGAGAAACCCCTCCTGGTGCTGGTGGTTGCAGGGGAAGGTGCTTGTGGGCAAGAAGGGGTTTGCAGGGGCTCAGATGCTGTCAGGGGGGTTCGTGGACCAGTCCTGGGGGAAAAAATATCCCTAGGGGGGGCTGCACGCTGCTGGCAGGGGGGG
>NW_009212897.1:1518-1757 GCF_000690835.1 Fulmarus glacialis | reverse complement strand
CCCTCAGCCGCTGAGGGGGGGCTGGGGTGAGCGGCTGGACACCCCCTCTCACCCACCGGGGTTTGGGGGGTGATGGGGGGCCGTGCCGGTGCATCGGGGTGCTGGTGATGGTGCTGAGCCCTCGGGTCAAGGTGGTATGGACATGTTGGCGCAGTCCCATCGTCTTTTTTGGAGATGGAGGAGGGGGGTGCTTAGTTTTAGCCCTGCCCAGACCTGTGCAGCAAAAGGGGGGAGCTGGT
>NW_009212897.1:1242-1487 GCF_000690835.1 Fulmarus glacialis | reverse complement strand
CCCCTCCGCCCCAGCTCCTCGCTCCGTTCCTGGTTCCTTGGATGTGCCCTGAAACCCCGGGGGTTGTTCTTGGTTTAAAATCTAAAAATAAACCAGCTGTGATCTTTGCAGCCCTTGCTCTGCCATCGTTCTGGTCCCCCTCTCCTGGGGCCGGTGAGGGAGGGGTCCCGCAGTGAACCCACCGTGGGGGACTCCCGGCTGTGGCAGAGGGCAGTGGCCACCCCTGGGGCTCACGGTCAATGCTG
>NW_009212897.1:604-1122 GCF_000690835.1 Fulmarus glacialis | reverse complement strand
GTCCGATTTTCAGCCTAACTTTATTGGAGCATCGTCATCGGCGGCAGCAGAGCTGTCCCCTCGTCCCCTCCCCACGGTGGCAGGGGGACAGGATGCCACCAGAGATGGAGAGCATCTAGCAGTGGTGCTGATCCTTCAAGGAGGTGTCCCAGGGAAGGATCTGACCCTGGTGGCCAGCACCCCTCCTGTCCCCATCGGTCCCCAGGAGCAGTCCGACAGCGGGACGATGCCCCCACGGTGGCAGGGGGACAGGATGCCACCAGAGATGGAGAGCATCTAGCAGTGGTGCTGATCCTTCAAGGAGGTGTCCCAGGGAAGGATCTGACCCTGGTGGCCAGCACCCCTCCTGTCCCCATCGGTCCCCAGGAGCAGTCCGACAGCGGGACGATGCCGGCAGCTGCCCTTGTCTTAAGCACCCGGCCCCCCCTCCCCTGTGCGCGGCTGCTCTCGGGGGCTGCCGCCTTGTCTGAGATGGGAGCCCTGCTGCGGGCTGCCGGCTCTGCTCCCTCCCTGCTTTA
>NW_009212897.1:0-213 GCF_000690835.1 Fulmarus glacialis | reverse complement strand
ACGTCCTCCAGCTGCGCGCTGTGTCGGGCAAGGGATGTGCCTGCTCGGAAGTGTGGGTTTCCATTGCCTGCAGGTGTTCGGGGGTCAGGGCACCCCAAAACCGGGTGGTTGGGGGCTCCAGGCCCATTGGGACCCTCTGCACTGGGCTGAGGGCCGGAGGGGTGTCCGGCCAGTGGTCCCAGCATCCCTGCATGCACAGCATCCCTGCTCCGC
>NW_009212896.1:0-2371 GCF_000690835.1 Fulmarus glacialis | reverse complement strand
AGGTCGGCCGCAGCGGGTCCCGCGGGGTCCTGCCCGTGCGGCGCTCGCCTCAGATCCTGGTTACTAATTGCTCTGCAGAAAGCGTTTCTCACAAGTTTCTTTCATAGGGAATGGTAAGCACAGGCTGTGATTTAGCTCTCCTTTTCCTTTCTTCCTTTCTTTTTTTTCCCTTCCTACCCCAAATGAAGAAACCCTTTTGATCGTGCCGGGTTCAGACTCTGTAACAAGCTTCTCTGTTTGTGTTGTGGGGTTGTCAGCGTGATAACATGACAACATGTCTCCTCGTCGTCTCACACACAATGAATTATTTCTTCCACTCTTTCTTTGTACCATCTCTGGGATAAATTACTGCTTCCAGTATTAGCAGATGGGCTTGTCAACCAGTGAAGCATCCTTAAACTCTTAGATTATATGCTGCCCAGCACGGAGCGCTGGCCACTGTGGCTCAACCGAGGCTGCAGTAAAGTGTTTCTGTGGGGAATTGTCAGGCTGGCTTGAAAGCAAATTGCTTTGCCAATTTATTTTCTTTCCTGTGTATGAACATATTTTTCTTAAAGGGATGCTGTCACATTAAATATGGAACTGCCAACTGCAAGCATTAAAAAATCATGGGTCGTCCCATTTTCCTTCCTCCCACTCTAAATCCTAAGACAACAATAAATTCGGGGTTCTTTTTGCTTGTCATTTGCCTTTCAGCTGGAGATGCTTTTTCAACTCTTCCCGGCAGTCGGGAGGTTTGGGAACTTCAGAGCCGTGCCAAGTGCTGCAGATCTGGGGCAGATCGTGCCGGGCGGAGCGGCGGAGGGGCAGCCCCTCGTGCTGCGGTTTCAGGGCAGTCGGGATTTCTCTCTCGGTCCCTTCTCTCCAAAGCTCGGGGCCTGGTAGCCAGCGGTCAGAGGGCAGTCCCACTGACAAAGCACTTGGGGAGCCTTTCGTTCCCACCGAAGCTGATGGGACCGAACCATCTGCTGGTAAGCAAGATTTTCCCCAAATTTGTCCTTGAACACACGTTCATCGTCATCAAGCCCGACCCTGCTGCCTGGACTCTGTGTCACATCTGCTGTGACTGACGCAGAAAATCCTGCTCCAGCCTTTACATTTCCAAGCACTTTTTAAGGGAAGTTAATGAAAGCAGTTTTGTTATATTTTGACAAAGTTTCATTTTTAAAGTGTGTTTTTATACAGCAAACATATTGCTTAACTGGGGAAGCGAATCAGGCATTTGTCAGATCTGACCCACCTCACGGCAATTCCTGCAACACCTATCGGAGATCTGTCTGAAAACAGGTTTCACTTTCGGCAAGGTGCTTTTCCCTGGCCCACAGCTGCGGGTGGTGGGTAACACCCAGCCCAAGGGCAGCCCCAGCTGGGCCGAGTTGGGAGGGCTATAAGAAGGGGAGGGGAGCAGCCTGGGGGGGCTTGGGAGGGGGTGTCCTGCCTGGCATCCCTGCTCTGCTCCCGGCATCCCTGGCCTCTGCCAGCTGGCCCCCTGCGATGCTCCGGTAGGTCCTGACGTGCTGTTTCGTTTGGGGGGGTCCTGGCCTGGGAGGAGATTGCTTTGGCTTTGGTGGTGGTTGGTGCAGCTCCCGCTCGAGTTTAAGCTCTTCTGAGTGTGATCCTGAGATGTAGGGAGAGCCTCTGTCGAGACACGGGTGTTCAATCCTGGTGGTTAAAATACATGCGGCATATGGTCATGGAAGCTTCAGAAACCAGAAGGCAGAAGTAACGCAAAGTCTTTTGCCAGTCTTAACTTTTTAATGAAATAGCGTTCAAAGCTATGCTTTAATGGCAGGCTCGTGGGTCAGCAGGGCTCAGCTTATTTACTGTCCCCCCGAACCACTGAGCTCCACTGCGTGGGCTCCGGAGCCTCCTCCAGGAGATCGGGTGTTTGGTAACTTTTATTTTAATAATGCTATGGGCTTGTTTTGATGGACTGAGCCAAAGCACTACGTGGATTTAAACAGATCCTGTTGCAAATATCTTTATTTGATACCCCTGCAATGACTGGATTTCAAATGTCACTTGCTTAGCGCTATGAAATATTTAATTTAGGTTGTAATATAGTAGCCTGCAAGAGCTCCGACTTAAATTGGAGGTCTCCTGCAATAGGCAGCAGCTATCCACAAACACGCTTAAAAGCCGGTTTCTGCCCCGAAAAGCTCCTGACCCGGATGCGGGAGTGAGGGGGGCCGGGAGGGAAGATCCTGCCCGCCTTTGCTGCGGGTCCGTGCTGGGACCCCGGCTCGTCACTGTAAGTTCTCGTGGTGGGTCTCCCCTGCCTCTGTCCTCCCGGGGCACGCGTGGGTGGGGGAACGCGCTGCCACCGTGCTCGTGGCTTCGTGCCTCTGCTGGCGGCTGCTGCTGGCCCGGC
>NW_009212895.1:17486-20739 GCF_000690835.1 Fulmarus glacialis | reverse complement strand
TGGCCTCTAAACCACTCATTCGTGACAAATGGTCAGATGCTCACATATGCTATTTAGTGCCTTTTTACCGCTTACGACTGTAAGACACAACTCCTACAATGGTTGTGTCTGTCAGGTTCGTGATCTTGGTTTTGTTTTCTTCAGTCTTACCTTTTTATTAGCTGTTACTACATTTGATATGTCATGGTTACTGGTTTTAACTACATTTGGTCCTTCTGTCACTGTTTATATGTGCCACTTTGTAGTAAAACTTATTATTTCTATTAAAGTATACAACTTTGTGTTGTGTACTACATCTTGGTCTATTTTTGTGTGAGAGTCAGTCTGGTTCTTCTCTGTTTTGATGATTTCCATGTTTTATGGCAGAAAATTTCAAATCTTTGAACAACTTAAATCTGTTGTTAATGGGAGTATTAAACATAAATTGGCTGCAATCCAGCATAGGTATTGTGAGATTCGTATCATATTGTTTTACTTGCCTTACAATTTTTTTTTTTTTAAATTTTGTGCATAGTCTGTGTCTTAATTCCCTGAGGACACTTCACTAAACATAAATGAAACTTGATTTTTATGAAGTCATCAAATTGATCTGTCATGGCCTATGTTAGTAAGCCTACGTGTTCTCATTTCTCACTTTTATTTCTATATTTGTTCATGGGTGCAAATGAGATTAACTGAGAGAAGAACTATTTTCCTTAGGCCTTAATAACTTTATCCTTCATCAAAATGGCATGTAAAATCGAATGAAAAAGTTTTCTGTTGGTGTGACTCGTCAACAGCTCTTGCTGTTATAACTTTCTGTCCTGACAAGCCCAAACTCATTTTACCCTGACAAAACCACCAGTTTTACATACAGTTACTGTCTTGATCTTTTCAGCAGCTGTTTGATAGTGATCAGCTTAACCAGCTCAAAACCAGCACTGATGCATGTTATATTCGTCTGTTTGGAAAACAGTGTGTCGTGGTTTAACCCCAGCCGGCAACTAAACCCCATGCAGCCGCTCGCTCACACCGTCCCCTTCCGTAGGATTGGGGAGAGAATCGGGAGGGCACAAGTAGAAAAACTCACGACTTGAGATAAAAACAGTTTAATAATGGAAATAAAACAAAGTAGAACAGTAATAGTAACAATGATAACAACAACAACAACAGAATATACAAAGCAGGTGATGCACAATGCAACTGCTCACCGACCGCTGACCGTGTGTCACGAACGGGGGGGTGAGCGCCCCCTCCCCCCCCCCCCCCAGTTTTTCTACCGAGCATGACGTCACATGGTATGGAATACCCCATTGGCCAGCTGGGGCAACCACCCTGGCTATGCTGCCCGCCCTCCCCAGCTTCCCCTGCACTTGGCAGAGCATGGGAGGCTGAAAAAAATGTCCCCGGTGCAAGCACCACACAGCAACAACCAAAGCATCAAAGGGCCCTCAACGCTCCTCTCATACCAAACCCGAAACACAGCACACCCCCGCGAGCTACTGGGAAGGAAGTTAACTCTGTCCCAGCCGGAACCAGGACAACAGGCTGCTGAAATCATGTGTGGAATCTTGCTAGATTAGTTGCTTTGACTAGTTTTTCTAAAATAAGAGGCAACAACTTGATGCCATCTCTAAATATGAACAAACCCAAGACAAAATACTTCCTCTACCATATGCAGGAAAATGCGTATTAAGCAATGTATGAACAAATACATTACCTCCACCATGGCAATCAAATTGCTTATCTACCAGTTAAGTAAATATTGTCAAAGTTTGTTAGTCCAGGAACAAGGCAGTAAACAGCGTTGCTGGTTTCTGCCTTTTACCAGTGAAAGTGATTGCAAAATCAGACCAGTCTTGCCAAATAAAAAAGCAATTCAGAATGGGTATGCAGAAAAGGCTGCTTGAGTCTTCTACACAGCAACATGAATTATTTGGGTTTTTTTTTTCCCCCTAGTTGAAGGATTAGTGACAGCCCTTCCCCAGCCTCGAGACTGAAAGACTTTCCTCTGCATTGCTTTATGCAGAATACTTTGCTTCAATAAGTTGATACGTGTAATTCATACCACTAGAATTACATAAAATAGGAAAAGGTGCTAGGGAGAACAGCAATTACTACCAGTTAGGTGGTGTTATCCAGCCATAGTAACGCTTTGATGTCCGGCCTGCACTACTTGTGTCATGCCACATTGATGGTACAAGAGCCATAAGATCAGGTAAAAATCAATACACTTTTCCAGCTAGGGCCAAGAAGGGAATGAGGCAAAAAGGCAACTGAATTGAAAACAATTAAATCTGCTTTTGAGGAGCAAGAAACCTATATGCTACCTGCCTTCAAAATGTTTATTGAAAAGTGATAGAGAGGAAACGTGTATCTCTTGATTTAAATTGTTTTCCTTATTATGGAGTTGTTACACCAGCTATTATATCCATATGCATTAGGGAGTGTATGTTCCGTAGACTGCTTTAGTACTAACGGATTATGCTGATAAAAACTATTTGAAAAAAACATTTGTCCTGCAGTTTGAATTAAAAAGAAAAATGAGACCTGTTCATTAAGGGTGAAAAGAATGTAGGAAATTGGTAAAAACTCTGCCTATCTGTAGTGTAGTTTTGCCATAAAGAAGGCTGGTGTTTTTTTTTTTTCTTGAGCAATTGTACAACAGAACTTTAATTTTCAAGGATCAAATATCTGTATTGCAAATGTCAATTTTCAACATGTTTAGATGGATAATCTGCTGGAATAGATTACAATCCTTATCTTTAAAATTTGTTTACTGCACAGAGCACTCTGAATTTATACCATATGCTAGTCAATCTCAATAAAAATGTATTTTCTTCTATGTTGTGGGCTAAGCATGTTATTGGTCCATGGTACCAATAGGCACCAAAGATTTCAGAAACAGATTTCAGCCCTTATATTTCATGACACTGAAGACACTAAGATTCCAGAAACTATGGCATTAATGCATCCAGTCTTTAAGAATAACTTGATACCATCTCATTTTAAAATAAAATGTTTCAAAATCTTGGCATGTTCCATGAATGATCTATTTACAACTGATTGTTATGTTATAATTATAGGGGAGCTGTTAAGTTACAGGATCTGCAAAGACTCTCATCCTTGTTCCACTTCTTCCAAATTGTTCTTGCTGCTTTCACTTGCCTTCCAGTTTCTGGGTCAAATTCTGTTAGCTGGTCTCCAGATAGGTCAGACTTTTACCCATATACCAGCAGTGCCCTATTTGCCATTTGCCTGCTCCCCCCTCCCC
>NW_009212895.1:5884-17471 GCF_000690835.1 Fulmarus glacialis | reverse complement strand
CCCCCCCCACCTTTTATCCTTCCTAGGTGCTATGTTTATGGAGTTCTAGCTAAATTGGTACTGTTTTTATTTCTACATTAGATACCATTTCCTAGTTTAGAAAATACCGGTAGGTGGATTTAAGTCAATGCCTTCACCAAATAGGTTAAAGTGTATTTTAAAGCAGCCTTATTCCTGGATAGAAAAGCCCCTTATAGCAAAACACGGTGCCAGACTGAAAAAGCAGTAAAGTAGATAGTATTTTCTGGAGAACAAAGTTTATAAAGAACTGTCTTAATGCCTGACCAGAATGGATCTTTAAAATACACTCCAGGCTGCAGCTGCTGATTGCCTCAATTAAAGAAGGTGGAGGGGGGGGGAAGCAGAGACTGAAAATCAGATCATGGCTATTCTGAATATTGCTAGACCAGATGTCCATTAAAAATAGAAAGAAGAAAGAAATGTTGAATATACAAGCTTTAGTGAATGGTGTTCATATTAATGCTGCTCTTTCTTAAGCAGTCTTGCTCTCCTGAATACGAGGATCAGAGACCATCTGCAAAACAGACTGACGAGGTGGCATTTGTCCTTTTGCCAGAGGTCCGAGTTGTACCTATGCGTTCGCAGAGCCACAGCTAGAGCAGCTGAAAGCCCCAGTTCAGCGCATGTCCAGCAAGCGAGGAGAACCTGGATGCTCACACAGGGGAGTTTTCACATGGGCTTCTGCCTCTCCTGGAAGGATCAGGTTCTTTTAATCGCTGTCTCCTGGTATATTTTCTGAAACAAACTGGGTAAGTGCATGCCAGCAGGCCAAATCCAAACATGAGACCCTGTTACAAGGATTGAAATACTACTAGAAATGAAGAGAATGTGCAGCCTTCTCTGAAGTGCATGCTGCAGAGGGGGTTAGCAATTTCACATTATGGTGAGAAGCTCAGAGCTTTTTTCTTGCTATTGGCAAGACACTAATAGTTTGTAGTGTTCTTGTGACTTACAAAGTAGAATTAACTTTCTATCTCTTAAAATAAATCTAGATGGAGGGAGTAAAGATATTAATTAGCCTTTCCTAGTGATAAATCCCTCTGAAGTGTAATTGGTCTGGACCTACTACACTTTTATATTTGCTGGCTTTTAGCTGATTGAACAGTTCCTTGTCCTTTGGCCTATGGAAAATGAAGCTGATCTCAATACCAAGGTTGCAGACAACTTCTGCAGGTGGGGATTTATATGATCATATGCAGTTACGCTGAATCCTGCTGAGCTACTCTGAATTCCTCAAATTACTCTGACAGAATTTAATGAAACTGTAAGAAAACCAAAACGTGAATTAGTTTTACTCTGGTCACTATTCTATGTCTACTTTTTACATGCATTTAGATCATTTAGAAGCCTCATTTTTCTTATTCTGCTTATCTAGTTCCTGGCATAACTTATGCATTCTTCTTTATTAGTAATTCATTCCGTATGGGTAATATAAAAATACAGGAAGTAACTAACCTTTTTTCAGTGAGTTGCAGCCCTCATTTTGTATGTGAACCTTAATGGAGGTCACTTAGAAACAGTAACGTTTGAACCTGTTGGGAAGAAAATTGAAACAATGATTGAGATGCAGACTTTTAAATCAATAGTAAACCTTGTATGTAGAAGACTGTCTTTTTATTGATATTCAATTAAACAGCAGCAAAGCAGTCCTTAGCCTTTTACTGGTCGGTATTGCATGTCACAATATTTGTAATGCAACATATGTTTTACACTATGATGCTTATGGAGCATGTTCAGTTTGTTGCTTCTAAGCCTTTCTAGATGTAGTTGAATCTCTCTTCCTAGGGAAATTGTTAATGATAAGGTAGCCAAATAATAATTTTCTTGTAGTATGCAATTCTGTCTCCTTAAATAGGGGACTCTGAGATATCGAAAGTAATTGAATACAAGGCAGATGTAACACTTCTATCACAGAATTCTCTAGATAAATGCCCATACTTAAATTATTTTATCCACTACAACTTGTATTTCAGCAACAATTGGAAGACTGAACTGTGACTGAAGCCTGTTGTACTCTTTAGTCTTTACCTATAACCGTATGTGAAGAGACTTTGTTGGCATCATTAAGTTGGGTGTGCCTGTTTGCCAGCTGTAGTAAGCACAGAGTCCCTCAGTGTCCACTGTGGCTGTTTTCAGTGAAAAGTCATTATTTGGTCAGTGAACTTCCCTGGGCAGACAGAACATGTGTCATCTTTTATAATGTACTAGGCTTCTAATCGTATCTCCAAATGGTTGAAGGAAACTTCAGAGTTCTCATTAACCCACTAGTGCTGTCGGGGGCAGGGACTCAGCAGTCACAGGAGTATCGGCTATTTCCCATCCTGACCTGCATCTGAAGGCCCAAGCGTCACTAGCTGGAAATGGGGCTCCGGGCCTGACAGGTAGTTTTATTTTATCCGTTCTGTAGGTAAGAGGTTTCTGCTTCTTGATGCTCACTGCACTGGACTGTGGATGCGCTCCATGGGGGCTCCCACATTCTGGTTGTCTGCTCCTCATGACCTGGCTCCTGGCGTTGTCTCATGTAGGTTCTGGTTCTCAGTCCTGATACCTGTTTCTTATCAGCCTGCATCTGCCTTGTCTGCTTTCCTCCTAGCCCTGGACGTTCATCTGTCCTTGTGTGAGCTCCGTCTGTGAGCTCCTTGCCAGACTGACCTCCGTCAGCACTGGTTGGTTAATAGGGACTCGGAAGTTTATTCTGTTTATTGAGACTTCGTGTTTCAGCGTTGCTTTTACAAGCCACCAGTTTCTCGGGTGTAACAAAAGCTAATGATAAGGCACAGCCCTGTGTTTGCTTTGAGTAAGGTTTTAAGCTTTTCATTAGTTTGAGCCATTTAGGGTGTTACTATTCTCTCTGGGGGGAAAAAAAAAGCATGCAAGTTTTTCTTGTCTAAACCATGTTCTGCAAAAGATTTTAATTCCAAAACTCTGTTGTGTTTGGCGGTTTCTTTGTCTGTGTGTGTGTGTGTTTGTCCATGTTTTCACACTCCTGAGTACATTTCCTACTGTTTGTGTCATAATAACCAGATGGGTTGAGGCTTTTGTGCTTGAAACCCCGACCAGAATTTGACTGTTTAATGTTGCAAAATAAAAGTTGTCTGTTAATATATTTGACTCTGAAGCCATTATTCCAATGCAGTTATCACACCGAACCCTTGTACTATTATTTATTTTATATTTTAGATGGGATGCTGTGTTTTTTCTGCTTTTGCAATAAACTGTTTTCTCTTTTTCCTTTTCAGTGCATAGGCTTGGTGTTTTCTGAGTATATAAAGCAATGGCAGAACTTGCTGGGTAGTAACCTGAAAGGCTTCATGTTGCTGTTTTATCAGCAGATTAAGCAATGGAGATACCAATGCTTACTGTAATGCTGCTCCTCCACACAAACAGTGGATGACTTCCTGGCATCTTCACAGTCTTTGCTTCCGCAGCATTTGCTCCTTCTACCAAGTCCTGGTAAATCTGATATTTGAGCTGGTGCTTGTCTTACATGGATTTCAGCTATATTTCTTGATTATTTATTTAAGAATTAATTTGTTACCTTAATTATGAGAATGGTAGCAAGTCTGTGAAAGGCAGAATTGTTCATGATATATGTTAAATGTTAAACTTTTGCCTCTTCCTGTGTATTTCTTGACTCTTCCTGCATATTCCTCTCTTGTTCATAGTCACTGCACGGAGGCTAACACTGATGTGCTAGGACCTGATCCAGAAAAAATGATAGAATGTGTTTTGCTTCCTGCAAATGTCCTTAAAGATATTTATTGTCATTAAGACAATATGTGTCTGAAATTATTCTTATTTGTGAAGAATATTTTTAAAAGGTGATTTCAGGGCACAGGCATTTATGTTGCCCTTTGCTAAAGGAATGCAATAGGGAGAAATTCTATTGATGCAATGAGATCTAAATCTTTGATCACCAAGTATTATAAAGGCCATGAAAATGGCAGACCAAAAATGGTTTTATATAGCAAAATGAACAAAGTGTAGATATTCTGAGAATAACGCAGAATACTTAGCTTGCCTGCAAACAAAATGTTCTTGGATTTTAACTTTTTGAAGGAAAATGTTGAAGGAAAACATTCTGACTTCTGTTTGTTTTTTTTTTTCTTGGTTAAAACTATTCACTGAATTGTGACCTAATTCACAGGTAGCTTTGACCCTGGAACTTTATTTTCTGTAAGTAAATCAGCTTTGATAAATATTGCACAGTTCTCTATGCAACATCCCATACAAAGCTGTATATAGATAATTCTGCTCTGGCTGGGTTCTTTTAACTTCTAAAATATGGGTGACGCTGCTGGTTTTACAAAAGCTTAGAGGGAGAACTCATGTATTATATGGCTATTTTTGTCCATGTAATATATTATTTGCGAGAGTATTATTTGATATAATGGGAATAATCATGTCTCATTTATGTAAATGTCAGATCTCTGTTATTACATTGCATAATTTTCCAAATTTTTGGCCTAAGCACTATTTGGATTTATATTGGATATAACCGAATTTAACTGAATTGAAATATTTTTCCATGCTGAAATTAATTATAAAAAAGTGTTATGTTTTTCAGTGGAAAATACTCCAGTTGCCTGGATTGTAATCCTTTCTCTGCCTGAGGGAATTTGAAGTCTGTGCCCCTTAGTGCTAGGGCACAGAACTCTCATTCTGTTTGAATAATTAAGCAACCCCTGCTGCAGGGGCTGCAAGTTGGGAGTCTCACATCTCAGTAACCAGTACTGAAGGAGAGCCTTGGCGTTAAGAACCTAACCAATGGCAAAGCAATTTCTCTACCACCAGAGGAGAAGACCAAGCAGCAACTCCTTGAAACTTCTCTTACCTCTCATGTCCCCTATGTTCGCCGTATTTTCAGCAAATCGGTGCTGTCCATGCATTATTGTGGTGTGGAAGTGGCATGGAAACTTCTCTGTCCTAGGGAGGCTTTGCTCCAGCATTTCCCCACTGAGGAACTGCTGTCTACTCTGCTGTCTCCTCCTTCACCCAAATGAAGAGTGAAGGGTGCAGAAAAAGGTCTCTGACAGCATTGGGTATGGTTCTCCTGGCTTCACCCAGCCCCCACGTTTCGATGATGCCGTTGGCGATGAGGACAAACCTGTTCATTTTCTGTCTGTAAATACTTCTGGCAACACTAAGGCTTCCTTTTCTGTCATCATAAATCTTTTTTTGGACTTAAATAAGAGACAGATACCTGTGTTGCTATCCAGTAAAGCATCACTTTGGATCATGCCCTAAATCCTTAGCTCTGACTAACAATTATGTGGTGTGTGTAAACTGGAAAGGCTGTCTTGATTTCCTGATCTTATGTTATGCATAAAATAATTGATATAAAAACTTAAATATGGAGTATAATTAACAGTTTCTTAATATGCAGTCCTTTATGATGTGTTTTATTTTATAGTCTCTTGCAATGCATAATGCAGTAAAGCATTCTGTTGTAGCACAGTGAAAACATGTACATGTTAATATACTTATTGTAGTCCACTATATTTTAAATATGTGGAATTTTTTCTTTCCCTTTTGAAATACTTTATTTTTTTAATGTGCTTTGGGATGATAGGAACTAAAAACCTGACAAAGCTTCAACTACTACAGTGTTGCAACAGAAAACATTATAATATGTGGTGATTAATGGAAAAACATTTGTTTATTTATCTTCAAAATGATTTGAAATATTAACAAATTTCCAACCAGTCTTTTTTAAGACAAGAGAGTGGTATATTTTACTTGGTCAGTAGATGGAACTGGGGTGCCTGTTTTGTTATTCACACAATTTTGCATCTTACATTCACACCAAGAAGGTGAATAAGGTATTTCATATTTAATGTAATTTACTTGAAAACTTCCAACAGTCAGTCATCAATTCCTTTCCACAAATGGAATTCAAAATCTGTGGTTGAATGACACTCAAAACTATGATGTTACTTTGTGATGATGGATGTTATTTGGAAATTAATAAACCCAGATGCTAAAAAGAAGAAAGAATTTGAGGTGAAAATTGAAAAAAAAAGCAGCCATGGAAAGTATGTTAAGATTTCAAGTCACAATTCTTGTAGCAACAGAAATTGTAAAGCAAACAGAATTTCAGAGTGCAGTAAATTTGCTAGTCACATCAAGCTAAATGATAAGAAAACAAGAATGGAATAATACCAAGAAAGTTATAATTTGAAAGTAAATCTTGCAGCTCAGTTCCTGCATGCTGTAGTGCTTGCTTTTTGTTATGAAGGGTTCCTATATAAATTCTTTCGTAACATATCTATTTTTGTGTCATTTGCTCATCCTGACAAAGACTTTCTCATTGAAGTGTTTGCACATCATGAAAAAGAAATAATGGTTTGTTTACAGAGTCATAATTTTCCTGTAATTGTTGATAGAAGTCTGTAGTTGGAAGGTTTTCAAGCTGTTACTGTTCTTGGATTGTTTTTCTTTAAATGGGAAATCAGTAAGTGTGAAGGTGTTTTTAAAATCAGAAGTTTTCATGCAGTATATCACCTCATATTTTAGTCTTATGGTAAAAAGCTTTTTGGAAAAATGAGCTGTTTAGGAAACCTTTGCCTTAACAACAGTGATTTGAGGTCATGCATGCATATACTTGCAAAAAGTTGATTTCAAGCATTCCCTAACTATTTGCCTGCTTAGCTATGTTTTTAGTAGTTGATTTCCCATGAAAGAGTGAAACCATGTTGACATCAAACAAAAGCATAATTTACCGACTGTGTTAAAATCTGTTGCGTAACAAAAAGTCTCTGTTTTGATGTTGCTACAGGGAAACAAAGGATTTTTATTACTGAAGGGCAATTTCAGCAAGGTGATTTTGCTGGCTAGAGTTAAGTTGTCAAGTAAGCGCAACAATTGGAAGAGAGTTGTTGATTTTTTTACTGCAGAAAAATTGACGGATGCATCTTAAAAAGAGGTGAAGTTTAAATATCAGCTTCCACATTAGATTTCATTGAATTATTGTCAAGTTAAATTTTGTATTTTTTCAAAAAATATGTTCAGTCCTAAAAAAATGAATGGACAGCAATTGTACAAAATACAGATGACATTATTATGAGGGAAAAATAAGAACTTTAAGGTTTTTTCCCTGACATCATGGAAGCTTATCACAATATCTTCTAAATAATGCAAATTATACAGAAGCTGTTGGTTTTTTAATATGTTTGAGGATAAACTTTGATATAACCAGAAATTAAATTTTTAGTGGTATTTTGGACACATGAGCTTAGCCAGTGAGAGATGTCATCTGTTTTCAGAAAACTGGATGTCAGAAGACAATTGTATCTGCATTAATGTTCTGTATTTTCATGCAATCATCAGAAAATTTGAAGCATGTTTAATCTTTGAATGGAAAAATGCATATAGGTAAGTAAAGACATAACTGCATGAGGTTATTGGAAAAGTGAGTAGAGGTCATTATCTGAACTCAGTAATCTGCCAATAATGTGTATGAATATTGAGTTTGTGTTCAGTTTATTTTAAAAGTTGAAGATAAAAGATTACTTTATGTTACTTCAGGCAGGTGAATGAACTTCAAAAAAACCATTAGCAGTATTCAGATGATTACTGAGATAGTGCTATGTCTGGCAATTTGTAGTCTGGGAGAAGAGTAATGAGTTATTAATTTAAAAAAAACATAATTACTATTCAAGTATCTTGAATTTAATTATGTAAGTGTAGATAAATGTATACTGAAGTTCTTAAGTTGATTATTTTTTAAAGGCTGAAATTTCAGCTATGGGAAAGGCAAATACTTAACCACTTGCATCTTTTTTTTTTTTTTTTTTCAAAATTTGTTTTAGAAATAGTTCTGTAAAAATCCCAGGTATTTCTTGTGCATTCACAAATTTTTTACTTGGACCTCTGTCAGGATAGTTGGCAGTTCTTTGGATATTGTAGACTCTAAAAGTACTTGCAGAAAACTGTGGAGAACACAAAGGGTTATGAAAGGTCAAGCGTCCTCTTCAGTAGTCGTAAGCATCAAAGGAGATTTTACAGTAGCTGTAAACCCTTCACGGCTCCTTCTGACCGCTGTGAAAAATCTGGATGGCATATCCAACACAAATTACATTTATTAGCAGGTATTCCTTTGGCAACAGTCGGTTTGCAGTGTGTTTGTGGTGCGAGTCCTGTCAGTCTCCTCTGTGGAAACCTCTTTCTTTGGTCATTTTAAAATCTGCTCAAAAGTTTCTGCTGCCCACTCTTTAATACCATTGTGTTGCCAACAGATTGAATATGCAGGGAGCGTGCAACCTGTGACACACAGATGTGAAAACAGGAGCACTTTGGGATGCTGGGCTTAAGTGTAGCTTTAAATGGTCTGTTGTTTATATTTAGACAAGCATCTTTCCATGTTCATTTTGGTATATGTTAAATGTTGTACTTCGCTTAATCTCACATACCACCTTGAGCTACATGCTTTGTTAAGGACTTAGGAAAGATGGAAGTACTCCTCGCCTTCTATTTTGAGATATATTTGAACAGCTTTGAGGGGATGAGAGTACCCCAGCTCCTGCTGATATCAACTCAAACTGTGGAAACCAAAACTCAGGCTTAAATCTGACTTATTTTACAAATTTTAAATTCCTGTTGGAACCAGGTTCAGGGTTAATTTGAGGAGTCAAGGAGGAAGAACTCTCTTACCAGACAAATCTTCAGGCTCAATAAAAACATTGGTATCTGAAAAAAATCCACTTCTGAAAGCAAAACCTCTTGCCTCAATTTAAGGTTATTCCATGAAATAAACATAAACTTTGATCTGTTACCTGCAAAATGGCGATAGAAGTCTTTAAATAGTTCACGCATTTACAGTTTTTGTTTAATTCCTTTGGTGGTTTTTTTTGTTGAGATGGATTTTCTAACCACCATTTCACTGATGTTTTATTAAATTCCAGATGATAGGAGTTCAACTGCAAAGTTTCTGCCCTTCCTTTCTTACATGTTTCTTCATTGTTTTATTTCTTGGTTTTCCTCCTTTACAGAGTTTGCCTTTTGTTAAGGAGCCTCTAGCTCTGACAGTCAGTAACTGAGTGTCGTGTGGCATTGCTGTGCATCTTGCGACAGCGGGACAGCTAAGCCCAGGCCAGGCGCAGTCTGAGGGCAGTGTCCATTTGCCAGGTCTTGATGTCACCGATAAGACCGTGTGCTATGTCCAGCAATGAATTTGAATGAGCCAGCACCAAAGATTACCAAATGCCTTTACATTTTTTTTGTAGTTTCATTACTCTTTTGTGTATAGTCTTCTGTTAAGAAAAATGGTTCAGATTTTAACAGGAGCTTTAGCCCAGCTCAGCTAATGTATTTTTCTTCTGAAGATTGTAATGGGGAAGGGAAAGGTTCTTGAAATGCTTTGCAGCTGAAAGTTGTGCTGTTGAAATGGTAAGTTAGGTTTTCATTTTAAACCTAAAATGTTCTAGTTGTGTTTTCTTTATTAAAGGTCTTCAGAAAGATTTACTGGTGGGAGTTGGCATGAGACAAAGCCGGCGCACTCAGCTCTTTGAACCACAGTAACTGCTTAGAGCTGGAGAATGACAGGATCTTGCTGGCATCATTGACTCCCTGAGCTTATCTATTTCATGATAATTAATACAACACTTTCAATTTAGTTTCCTGTCAGTGCAGTCCCATTGCCTGAGGCTTCATTTGCCTTGCTGCTCAATGTTGAGAGCAGCTGCAGCCCACCGCACAGCTTTCTTGCTGGACTTTTTCTAATCGCTATGAGTTTGCGGGACAGGAAAGGGATTGCAGAAACCTCACTATTCCTGAGCTGGTCAGAAGAGGTAAATTTGTACTTGGGGAGGAAACTCATTTGCCTGATTTAGCTTCCTTATTTCCCATATTCTCGTTTTGCTTGCATCCAGCATTCAGATTGAAAGAAAAGGGGCTTGCCCTTTCTTCGTGCTTTGCCTTTCCTAGAACCTTTTTTAATCCTGCTGATTCTTTACAGCATATTTCTGCGTCCCTGTAATTTCTTTTCCTACCTATTTCTGTGTTCTTTGCTTAGATTCTAAATCTTGGTCTTCCAAAGTGCCTTGGTTTCTCCAAACCAGCTATATTTTAGCCTAAAAATCTCTCTTGAATGTTTTCCAGTCTTCTGCTTTCTCTTACACCTACTATGTGTCTGTGGGGGCCATTAAATGGTTCCCTCAGGTGTTTGTAGAGCTCATATTTCTTGGTCATCTTTGTTTGCTTCAAGGAAGATTATGAAACCAGTAGGAATTTGGCTCCTAAGTTCCTGTGTATTTCAAAATCATGTCTGTGAACACCCACTCTTGCAAGCCAAGTCAGGAGCTGCCATTGTCTCTGACACCACGAACTAGATTCTGAGAAGCATAACGTGTTGCATTTGAGCATTACGAGTTGAGCAGAGAAAGATTGGATCATTGTATCACCATGTTGTATACTGTGAAGACAACGTCTTTCAGTAATGGCTAATAGCTCTTACGCAATAATATATTGCTGGCATAATACAAAGGCAACATGCACAGCTTTCCAATTAGATTAACAGATAGAAGCCTTATTCTAGCATATTTTTGCACTATTTAAAAAAATAGATTATTTGAACATTGCACTACCTTCCAGATTTCCCATGATTCTTCCATTTCTGAAGAGACAGAAGCTTGGTCATATAAATATATCAAGCTGATTGTATACTGAATAATTGCTCTGCCTACTTGAATATGATGCTTCTTTGAGCTATCTTTCTGTTGTATGTCTCTATATTGGATTGAACTTAATGCATAGTGGGTCAAGCCAAATAAATGGATTTGTGAAAGGCGTACAATTAATTATGTTTGCCACAACAGTCTTGATGTGGAACATAGCCTTTGTGTTGTGCGGCATGTTGTGCCAGCTGATGGATCAGAAAAATAAATAGCAAACCATCGTGCAGGTATCAGAATACAAACCAGTAGCTGTGATGAATATGTTTTCTGACATCTGCTGATTATTTTAGCTTGTAGTAGTAGATTTGATTGGCTTGTAGTTCGCAACAGTAGTTAACTTCATAAAAAGGAAGTTCTTGTATAAGACAGGCTGAAAGTTCTGAAGACTGAAGAAAATGTAATTTCTACAAAAACCCCACAAACATTTTTCCAAATCACAGTTAAGCCCCATGGGCAGATACTGAACTTTTGATACTGTCCTGTGGGGAGAATGTGATGAATGTGACTATAACCTACACTATTTCACCTTAGACTCCTTAGAAACCTCTGTTGCCTCAGCCATTGAAATCCACCAACAGCCCTGAGATGGTGAAAGTGCTTTCTGTAATAAATACAGTAAGATAAGCAAAGCTTTAACTTCTTTATTTCAGAAGCATTTTACTAACCTAAAGCTTGTGTCAATTAAAACTAAATTACAATTCAAACCTTTAAGTTAATTATTAAATATAAGTAATGCAACTAGTACCAATATTAGTGGTAGTTATATAGCTTTATATTACGGGCTTTTTGCTTATTTGTCTAAAAAGTTCAGGTTTCAACTTGTCATGGATATTTGTGTTTACAGCCCATAACTACGTTGTAGGAGCAAGCGTGGGGAAACGCTGTAGGCTTCT
>NW_009212895.1:1183-5853 GCF_000690835.1 Fulmarus glacialis | reverse complement strand
TGTAGGGAACAGTAGGTATGATCACTGGGACCGGTTTGGGATCTTGCATTCTCAAGGCCAGTTAAGGCTTTTGGCACGTGCAATGCCCTTTTCCTTTCCCCTTGGGTATGAACGTAGAGGTGTTTTATGACATCAGGGGACTCTGAACTCAATTTCCCATTCTGTAAAGTTTTAAGTGCACCTGCTTGCCTGTTCTGCTATTGGCTAACATAACAAATGGATGTGTTAGTTGTTTGTGCTGAATTATCAGCCATAAATTTAATAGCACTGAATAGCACTGTTGGTGCTGTAAGATTAGCAGTGGAATACAAAGTTAACTAATGTTAACTATTAAAGTCTGTTCTGAGAAGATCATGGCTATTCAAATCTTGCACTACTCTTGCTCCGCAATGTATTTGCAGGCTGAAGAAGTTACCATTTTGTTTTATGTTCTGTGCTACATTTGCAAGGTTACGTGTGCAATCATTAAGCTGAAACCTTTAGCTCAGCATCCTTTATAGAGTGCCACTTATAATGGGACAAACACATGACCATACTACAGCTAGGTGGCATTGATGGTGATTCTGCGTGTCTGCTGATTTACTTACAGAAAGCTGTCGCATTACTTCATAGAGACCAGTATGTTATTACTGTTGATCACTACTCAATTGGGTTGAATTTTAAAAAAATCTGATACACAGATAAATATTGTCAGAGCTCAAATACTATTCCACTGTAATTATTGTTTTGAGTACAAACATTAGAAAGAAATCATACTTTATGCAGTAAGGCAACAGAAAACCTGATACCTTAGATGTGAACCTTAGCATGGCACAATGATACCTGTGAAGTGGAGATCTTGGACATCGTTAGTTCATTTGGTAAAACGCTTCCTTTGCTTTTGAGTTATCTCAAGAGACTTTTGAGTTATCTGAAGAGACCATTACACTGATGAGCAATCCAGGGCGCTTATTAACATGCTGATATGAAAGGTGGAAAATATGGTGGAAAGGGAAGATCAAGGTCTATGTAAAACCCCATAAGCTTTACTTTATGAGCCGCTTCAATTTTTTTTCTAGTCGAGACAAACAAACAAAAAAAACAAGCTTGTATCTGGACATCTTTTATTGCAGCATTAGCCTTACCTTCCAGCTATGGCGAGATAAATGCAACTCCATGCTGAAGGTAGAATACTAACCCATGCATTAAGGCAGAAATGACCAATTTTCCTGAGCCTGTACACTGTAAAACAAAATCTGCGTGTATCTGAGAAAGCTACGGAGAACTTCAGGACATGGTTCATGGGCAGGAAATAGGAATGACTTCCTCAGTTCTCCAGTTCACTGTAAAGGTAGGGCCGGACATGGACATACATGTTGCAGCCAAGCAGTTTATTTGTGTTTGATCAATGGGAAATGCACTAGAAATTTCCTTTATTCCTTTTTCTTTTGAAATTTCCTCTATTCCTTTTTCTTTTGAAATTTCCTCTTCTCCATTCATATAAGCAGATGGCAACAGTTCTAGATCAAAGGGTTTTTTCAACTGCTAATTAATTCTTTCTCTTGAGGTACGAGTAGAAAATGGATATAAGACAAAGATAAAGTTTAATTCTTTATCTTTCTGTGCTAAAGTCAGCAAAGAATTCTGCCGTTAACAGTGCCTTTCCTTTATCTGGATTTGTCTGTAAAAACATAGAAATATAAGAAGAGATATTTGAAAAATGCTAGAAAAGCAAATGGTAATAATGAGGAAAGCTGTTTTGAGATGTTAGCCACTCATATTCTGGGAAATCTCATTTTTTGCCTTTTTGCAAAAGTGTGATCTTTTATTTGGATAACATGTCAAAGGAATTTGGGATTTCTGTTTTTTTTTTTTTAACAGAACAATAAGCATACTTTTACAATATGTAAACTTTTTCCTTAAAGGACTAGGAAAATGTATTTATATTTATTACAAGGTGATAGTGCATTTTGACCTTTCCTGGAGTATTAATTCTCCAGGACAAAGCATCAGATTTATTTTGAGGAAAAGAATTTCTTCAAAATATGTAGGACATAATAATAATTTAAAGAGTATTATTTCTATATATTCACTTTTTGCATGTTTATATTTATCTGCAAGGACATGTTTTTGAATATCCAGAGATACTGTTGGCAGTGGATAAGTTAGAAGTGGTTTGTTCATCTGTCTGTAGTTGAAGAACAAGAGGGTTTTTTTGTGCTATTCCAGGAGAGAAAACAGTCCATATGGTCTTTAAAAGGCTTGACTGACTCAAAGGACTGATTCATTTTCTGGCACGGATTTATTGATCCATGGCTGAAGCTTCCACTCCTCAAATAGGAAAACTATTGGGTTTTTTTACTCGAGGATTAAGGTCTCATTATTTTCTGAGTTTGAAAACCTTAACCAAGCCACACCCACGTGAATGTGATTCGTTTGCTTGTTGCACGCTACCAGTGGTTTTCACTTTACCAGAAAGACCCTTTTGTTGACTGGGAAACACAGAAATATCATATAGTTTCAAGAAGAAAAACAAGTTAAGAGGAACCTCTTTCTCCCCAAAACCAACATCAAAATCTTGAAGAAACTTCTCATGGGGAAAGGATTTAGAGTGTTATGTTTCATTTTTATTTACTTACTGAATTGGGTATTTAGAGAAGGAACAATTCACTCTGTAGGGATTTTCTTTGGACATCTTGGTTCCACCTTGGGGTCTGAATTCTAGCTACAATTTCTGACTGCAGTTTTACTTTTCCTATGATTCCCTATTTCTCCTTTGCTCAAAACTGTTACAGTTTGGTTAATTTGTGAATTGTTGCTGAGATGGAAGTTTGGTTTGAGATGTATTAATCAAACTACATGGGAGAAAAATTTTCCCTCCTCCTTCCTCCCTGCTGGTATTGCATGAAGTGTTTAAAAGCTGACTAAACTCCTCTGAGGCTGCAGGAATTCCCAGAGACTTCCTTTGCAAAAAGAAGATCTGAGACAAGACTACATCTTTTCTATCAGGCTGCTTAGTCCAACTTTTAAAAGGTGGTTGGGCATCTGAATAAAGTGGAAGAATCTGCTAGAGGCTGCAGGATAAAGATAAGAGGGGACTAGTATAGAAAGAGGTATTTAGACCTAATCTATACTGGCTTTACCAGCAAAGTCTACTGGCTGTAGATGCAGTTCACTCCTGCCAAAAGAAGCTTTTTCCACATGGTTCAAATAATTAAGTTACTTGTCTAAATACACCGTTAAAAAGTGTCTGTCTGGACTGAAAAGCAGGGGGACTTTGGGGTGCTCCTCTTCCTTTCCAACTTCTTTGGGTCCAGGTGCTCAGTTTCCTTCACTTATAACTTGGAGGGGAGAGGAAGGGCGGGACAGATAACTGTACTCGACTCTCAGCTTGACATGGAGTTAAGGACATGGCGATTGGATCCAGAGTACAGTCATAGTCAGTATTTGCCCCCAGGACTTTTACTGGCATATAAATATTTGAGTACTTTCACACTGATGTTATGCCAAAACTTTCACCAGTATAGTAAACATAGTTTTAAGTCCTGAGCGTGAAGGTGGATAATTAATGCTTTATGGGTAGATGAAAAAAGAGCAAGACTGGAAAAGTATAATTGAACCAATAACTAAACAATCCAACATTGCCATATGTTATTTAACAAACAAACAAAAAGTCCTTTCACCACAAAAAAATCCTTAAAAGCATGATAAATGAGCGTTTGTTTTTTTCAGTTTGTTACTGAGTGAGGGCCATGCAGTAATGTCCATATAGTAACAGAAGGTGGTAACAAAGAGCAACTATCAAATTACACATTTTCCTCACCAATTGCAGGATCTAAAATATTTTTTTTGGGGAAAAAACCCCAAACAAACAACCGAACAGGCAGAAAAGATTCCATATAAGTACACCTTTCTTACTGTAGTTTCAGTACTGCCTCCTTTTAAGAGTCTATGATCGTGAGCTGATTACCAAAATGTCATGAGCCTCATTTAAAAATCAGGAATTTTTAATTGGATGGCTTTCAGTTGTCTTCCATAGCTATTACTGCTGCATAACTTTCCTAGTGTGCTATTTCCACATGCTTACTTATGCAGGCAGAAACTTTAGTGAAGCCATGAGCAGCTTTGCTAAGTATAGGAAACGGAGGGAGTAGGTCAGAAAATGTCTATTTGAATAATAAAATAAAAACGTGCCTGAGATGTGCACTTCCTTGGGTGAGTGTGTTTTATTCTCTCCTGGTACCTCTACAGTGGGGGGAAAAAAAAAAAAAGAACAAAATAAAACATTGTTCATTCAGGACATTCATTTACAAATATCTTAAGAGAGTTTACGTGAATGCTCCTAATCTTCTAGGGCTTCAGTTTTTCCTGGAGACTCTTTTGGAGAGTCAGATGTAATTCTTTGATTTCTCCTCTTTGCTTAAGTGTTCCAGTCATTGTAATTTGATTTTTTGCTAAAGTGGATGAAAGGTTTATATTCTTTAAGGTGTGCTGTGCAGCTGCTTAAGGCGTGACTGACTTAACCAAAAAAAAAAAAAAAAAAGAAAGAAAAAAAGAAGAACCTAAGTGGAATAAGTAAGAGCTAGATTTCAAATCTTTTAGTTTTGCAAATAAGAGGGAAGACTTGTTCATAGCTGAGCACTGATTTCTCAGTAGCAAGCAAGCAGATTCAGACTACTTTTATGATCGCA
>NW_009212895.1:0-1165 GCF_000690835.1 Fulmarus glacialis | reverse complement strand
GGAATGCCTACCCCTGCAGCCCTCCGTTCTGTTTCCCTTTACATGTTAATTCCTTGCTCCCTGCCATGTCTTTCCATGATGAGTTTTCATGCTTAATCTGAACACGAAGACAGCATTTCTTTAGAAAGCTATAAGCAAACTTAATATTCTTTCTGGTTTTTGGCTACTGGAATATTTAACATTTTTCAGTTTAAACAGGTACTTTGCTGTTTGTCTTTTCTTAACTCACAGGATTTGTGTTTAGCAGGCCAGGCTTTTCAAAGCCTCAGTTTTGTCAGAACAAGTGCATCTGTCTTGTTGGAAAATACTTTCATCTTAAGATTTTAAAACTTTGCTGTATTTCAGGACATCATTTTCATGGCACTGGATCCAATTCTTCCTCCTTTTAAGCGCTTTTATTATAGTTGTCACTGGCAACAAAAACCATGGTCTTTAATCAATCCTTCCAACACTGCTGTGTAGTAAGTAGCTGGAACGGGCATATGATTTAGAAATGAGTAACTCAAGCAAACATGATAAATGGACTGCTGATCTCTCAATCTTTATTGGCAGACGTACAAGTTTTAATTGAGAAGGGATGAGCAGGAGCACATAAAATGTGAATTACTGTGAAAGTTCAATCTGAACTTGAAACCGAACTCAGTAGTTTTTAATATTCCAAAAATATTTCTCATTTCCATGCCCGTTTGTATATTTTTTCCTGTGATATAAAGCTTGCTGAGCTTTGGGACAGCAGAGAGGCAGTGTAAGTACCCAGAAACTAGGAAATATAGAAATGAAAATTAGTTCAGCATTAGGATAGTGTTGAAGTACAAACCTTAAAGTGTTCAGCAAACAGAACAGGAGTGCAGTTTCTGCACTTATAGTCACATTTGAATGGCCAGAATTTAAAAAAAAGAAAAAAAAAAGTATAACAACCCCTCCATACCTCATCTGATGCCTTATTTAATGAATGATTTAAATTTTCTCCTGAAAAGACAATTTCTAAAACTAAGTTTCCTACTGTAGTATGAGTTTCACAAGTATCACAGAGATGCTGTGAAAAGAGTATGCTAAGAGAGGAAATAATTTGTCTTCATTTTACAGAGAAGAAAACGAGGTACAGAGAGATTTAAAGCTAAAATTGTCACATGTTCTCAAATTTGGTGTCCTGGTTTCGGCTGGG
>NW_009212894.1:615-15018 GCF_000690835.1 Fulmarus glacialis | reverse complement strand
GCCCAGGTTATCTCCGGTGGCTCCCGAAAGCCGCTGCAGCTGCTCTGGGTTGGGTTTACTTCCTCCATGACCTGCAGGTGGTGTCAGGCCTCTGCTCTTTCAGGTTGCGGCTGAGGTAATTAGGAAGGAATTGAAGATAGGCAGAAAGACTGTTTCTCATTAAGATCATCTCATTCACCCTGATTTCTGTCAAAACCAGTCACTCTCCCAACCAGACACGCAGTAGAGTAATTTTGTTTGTCTTTTCTGTGGTCTTGCACATTGCTCTCCGTCCTGGCTCATTTGCCAGGATCCCTTTGGTCTTTTCCAGTCACCGTTTCCCAGGAAGGAGCACCCCCTCCTGAAGAATGACTCCCATCCTTTGTTTCTTAACGGATGACCTTATATATTGAAATGAATGTTGTTTACTTGTGCTCAGCACTGGTTTAGAGTCAAGAGCTGATTCCCAAAGGACTCTCCTGGATACACTAACCAAATGAGGAATCTTCTCCTGTAATTACATTTCTAGGACAGCAGACATTTTCTGATTCATTTAATATGTGCCATGTTGCATTTGTTACAAATCAGATACGTAACAGAAGCCCTATTACCTTAAAAGTACTGCTGTTATCAAGTACTGACTTAATCACAGTTTTATCTAAAAATAGATCAAGTTAGCTTGACAGAATCCATTTTTCCTACTCCCCTGCTGCCCGGAGTTGTTTCCTCCCTTTAGTTCCTGCTCCATCAAGCCCAGCATCAATCCGCTGCTGCAGCCTTTTCCCGAGAGCAGGACCAGGCTGGCAGGCCATCGTTGCCGAGAGCCCACTGGCACACTCGCTTTTCACTTGTCCCAGTCCTCCAAAACTTACCGAACATTAACACAAAGAGCCCAGGAGCCTTCTCTGGGCTCAGGTTACCCGGCTCTGGCTGCTTTTAACCTTTCTGACTTTGGGAGCTGCTGACACCCAGGTAATTCCTACGGGCAGGGAAGCAGTGCATCGCCCACTGCTTCTTACATCTGCGCTTTGCCATAGCTGCTTTTGTTTACAAAACCCACCCAAGGTAAGGCCCGTAGCTGATATCTGCTTGTTATCATCACTTTCCTCTTTCCTCTGATTGTTATGTGGTTTCCATAGCTTTCATAGCTGCCCCCACTTCCCTGGAAGCCAAGCCAAGGCAGCTTTCTTCCTGCTTGGGAAACTGCTTTGTTAGCCCGAGCGGTGTCTGTCACCAGCAGTGGTGGCTCTGAAAGAAAGGTGGAAAAGTCCCGTCTACGTACAGTCCCGTCAGAGTGTGTGTCACTAGAAGTGTCCCGGCTGGTCCCCGCGCCGAGCCTCTGCTGGGTGTGCTGGGGGGGTCACCATGCGAGTGCTGCAGCTCCCGTGCTGGAGGAAAACACTGTGCCTGGGAAGGGCCGCCTTCTCCGGACACGTCCCGTGCAATTTCCCACCACCTGCCAGCATCTCCCACCTGATGAGAGGGGGCTGCTGCAGGCTCATCCTGCTTTGGAAAGGGCTCACCACGCAGCAACTGCTTCCAGAGCAGCACGAGGACCTTCCCAGGGGAGTACCGTGAGGTTGGGCTCTGTCATCTTCACCGGGTGGGCACTGAAAACCCCCGGCACCCAGCCCAGCCCCGCAGGCTGCACCAGGCATCAGCCCAGCGCCCAGAAGGACGGGGCAGCAAAAGCCTTAAAATACATTTTGCTGCATCTGGGAAGCACGTGACACTGATCACCAGTCCTACCACGTTCATATTTTACTGACTGGTTTTAATTTTATTTCCCACATGTTTGACAATGGAAACAGATTTCTCTTTCCTCATTTTGGCATAAGCAGGCTGCAGCTCGTGTCCTGCGATGCCGGCGGGGCTGCGGGTGCTGGGTGCAGGCGCTGGTGGTGGTGGGGTGGACCTGGCAGGACTGCACTGGACCCCAGGAAATCACATGGATGTACGGACTTGAAGGAGCCCAGCTCTCCGTACGTGTGTCACTGGTTGATCTTTCTTCTTTTGCTTTGCTGTCTAAGAAGGTTTTTCCTCCTTCGCTGGGTGTGCGGGAGGGGAGGGAGGGCAGCCCGGGGACCCCAGCGCAGCGGCTCGTTCTGGGACATCAGCTCTGCTCATTGCGTCATTGGATTTTCTGATCTGAACCCCGGGAAGAAAACAAAACTGGGGCTTCAGTGTCTGGGGGCTGCTCTCCAGGAGATACCTCACTGCCCAAAATCTCCAAGAATTCCTGATCTTGTCTTTGTCAGCTCAGCCACTTGTGCAAATAGTGTCAGCCAGGGCTGGCCACACAAAGCAAGGTCGGTTATAAGCTGTTCTCCTGGAACAGAGGCACTTGGAGTCAGCACAAAGAAATCTCTGTCTCTCCCCTTCGCTGGCATCCTGGCAATTAACCCAGAAAATCGCAGCTTGCCCTTGTCTTGGGCGCTGAGTGCCCCGGCCCGGGCGCGGGGCTGTGTGGTGCACGGGGGGTTGCTGTCCCGGCCGGGGGGGTCTGACTGTGCTGTGGCCCCTGGCCTTACGGAGAAATAGAGCGGCCAGTGTCCGACTGGGAAGTACGAAGTGAGTGGGGAAGTCGCCTGCTTCCAGAAGTAGTGAGGAAAATCATTTGGGTTTTGAGCTGAATTATTTTTAAGAAATGTATGTCCAGAAAACAGCAAAATTAGGAGTCACCTTGGATCAAACGTGGGCAACCTGACATAAACATTGACAATATTTTTTGGTATATTTGATTTTTTCCCAAAAAATATTTCAGGCAAAACCTCCGCGCAGTGACCTAACGCCCAGTGGTGACGGGTCCTCCACGGCCAGGCAGACATGCCTGCGTGGCTCCCAGGGCAGGGCTGGCTCCAGACCCTCCTGGCTCGGGCACCACGCTCTGATTCAAACACCGGCTGCACCAAACGGGCTCTGCAAACCCTCCTCTCCTGGGGTCTAATCATGCTTTGCTGTTGCCAGCACACCCTGGCCCGAGGTGCTAAGCCAGGCGCATCCCGGCGGGCAGAGGAGACGCGCGTGCCGCCGGGGAGCTGGTCCTGTCCCCGAGGGGATGCGTCAGATGCTGCAGCCGCTGCAGGGGACGCGGGGGAGCCCCAGCCAGTGCTCGGCCGGCGGAAGCCCAGCCCTGCCCTGCCAGGCTCCTGCTGTGAATAACAGCCCGTCCAGAGCTAAACACGGCCGCCATGGGAAGCGTTTGGTGAGTCAGATAATCTGCAGGCAAAGGCTGTGACAGTCCGCTTGAGTATGCCATGGTACTATTTTTATAAAATACAATAATTGCATGCCCAGACTGGGCCGATGTACTTGCACGGGGAAGTACTCTTGAATAATTAAGAAATGTTCTGTATTTGATTCTGCACTGTACTTCCTACAGATCACGTTAGTGAAAGATGAATTCAATTTCGAAGTCATTTTTTAGATCTTTGGGTTTGTTCTTTTGATTTTTTTTTTCATTTTTACTATGTAAAGTCACAGGAAAACCTCACTGAGGCTAATAAAAGCATAATGAGCAAGAAAATTAATGATACAAAAATGAAGGCAATGGGAAAGAATGTAAGTCATGCTTAAACAGTATTGTAGAAAATACAGTTCACTCAAGTCCAACCCACTAGGAAACAAATATTTAATTGTACAGTAAATAACATTTTTATTTTAAGAGAGGCCCATTTCAAACTATACCTCACAAGCCAAGTGAATATAAACAGGCGTGCAACCCGGCTTGCACAGGCCCTGGCGCTCTCCTGCATCCTGCCATGGGGAGGGGAATGCAAAGAAATCCCCACCAGAGAGGGATAAAATCCGGGTTCAGCCTGTGGGCCAGACCCATTAGTTAAGAACTGTTACTGGTTTCTTGACAGCTTTGTAGGAAAAGGGACCACTGCTCTCCCGGGAACCTGAGTGAGGAGCCACAGAGAAGCAGGACTGGAAAGGAGAGTGATGTGGAGGGATGGGCATCCCGGTGCTGATCCTGGGAAGCCGACCCTCGGCCGGGCGGTGGGTCTCCGGGACCTCCTGGGGCTGCCGCGGGACCTCCTGGGGCTGCCGCGGCGCCCTGCATGCCCTTGCAACAGGTAACAGATGAGGAGCTCTCCAGTCACTTAATGTTTTTAATAGCAAATGAAATTGCTTCCAATTATCAGTATCTTATCTGCGTGCTTCAAGGGCACGTTCTCTGCAAACACTGCTGTGCAAGTAAACACGGTGCAGCGAGGGGGGTTTTCTACAGCAAGGTGAACACGAGGAGGTGGATCTGCTTTACTGCGTTCCTGCCCCGATGGCTGCGATTGCTGAGATGCACTGTGCAGCGTGAGGACGCTTCACGCCATAACCTTGAACGGATGAAATATATGGCTGGAAAAATAATTGAGATGATGAGGATAATTTTGTTCTCCTGCTCCCATAGCTGCACGCGTCATGCGCAGCTTCAGTCCCCTTGTCCCCAAGAAGCACAGGGAAGCCACTGTACCCATCTGTAGGGACAGGCAGGTTTTCTGGCTGGGGGCTATGTTTACATGCTGACACGGTAAAAGTGGGTTAAGCCAGGCGCCAGGATCCGGCCATGCCTCCGCTGCAGGCATTGCTGAAATGGCACCGTCAGTCCTTATCCGTCTCCTTGGAGAGCTCTGCGGTATGGAGAAATGTAACACCACAGAGCCGTGGGTATTGGTACTTTACTGATCTTTACACTTCCCCACAAAGACTTTAATACAATCTGGCGTTTGCTGTCGCTATGTCCCACCCGGCAGTGCTCCCTGGGGGCTGCTCTCTCACAGCGTCCTCTCGGTTTGCAGGCAAAACGCGTTCACCGGGAGGCGGTTTGCATCCCCCCGCTTGCGGGACAGCACCCGACTCGCTGCCAGTGCCCTGGTGCGGTCCCTGCTCCCCACCCGCCATGAGCCCCCAGCCATGGGTGGCCTCTGTGTGACACCGAGAAGGAAAGCTGAGCTTCAGCCTCTGATCATCTCAGCTCGGAAGAAGCCACCTCCCTGGAGCGGGACAAAACATCCTTGAATTCAAAGCCGCGGTCCCTTTCTGGCTGCGGGTTGGGCTGCCGGACGCAGGGACAGGGGCCGGCACACCTCCCCGCAGGGCAGCTCCTCGTCTTCCTTAAGTTCATTAACTTAACAAAATGCAAATCTGTTTCCTGGTTCTTCTTCTCTTTTCTTGTAAGCCGGCTGCAGCGTCTCTGTTCCTCTCTCTGCCAGTTCCCCTCGGCCAGCTGGCTCTGGCCCCCCAGAGACCCCGAGGTCCCCCATCACACCCAGTCCCTGGGGCAGCCCCATGGCCGACCAGGAGAAGAGGCACCTTCCTGCTCAGCTGCCCTTCCCTGTCTTCTGCTGAGAGAAGGAAAAGGAAACATCAACCCCTGAGACTACAGAGAAGGGTCCAAACGAAGTGCAGAGCTAACGACAGGCAAAGGCGGTGTGGGCACGGGGTACGGTGATGCTGGGGGTCCGCAGCCTTCGGCAGAGTCGGGCAGAAGGAGTCGCAGCGAATCCCAGCCCCAAGAGCAAACCCCTTTGTCTGGGTTTCCAGGCAAAGTCAGGGTAGTTAGTGGGGATTTCCACAGGATTTTGGAGATACCGTTAACTGCTTTTGAAGATATTTTTATCCAGCAAAGGCAGTGGCCTTGCTGTAATTATGAAAATTAAAACAATTTCCACTGAAGCCAACAGTGGGGAGTTGATGTAAAGCTGGCACTGGGGCAAAAGGAGCATGTGTAACGGATGGTCACCGAATGCCGGGGGAGAGGAAAATCTCCATCCAGTTTCCAGAAGCAGAGACAGGAAAAGAAGAAACACCGAGGGCTGGGACCATTGAGCAGAACCGGGAGGAAATTAATATTTACATAGGGAGAGTCAGCGCTTACATCCATCTTACAGGTCGTACCAGGGCTAATGCACAGCAGACATCTCTGGAAACCCTCCAAAAAGGAAACTGGAGTTTGGTTTGGGAACTTCTGGTTCTAATTCCTGGAAACACAGCTTCAGCTCAATTTCACAGTGGTTTGTGACTTTTTTCCAGTGGTTATACAAATTTTGGGAAAACATTCCTCTCCTTGGAATTGTCTTATGATAATATAACCCCACTTAAGTGGTTTTGTATGGCTTCAAACCACCCCAGAAGGCGCCTGCAAGAAGTAGTCCCCATCTGCCTCGTGCGCCCCGGCAGCTCGCAGTTAGGCGGAGGGATCGTTAGGGATCCACTGCATGTCTGCAGTTTTATTACAGCCTGCCACTGTACTTTGACATGCAAAGAAAGCGGGCCCACAATGTCTGTTGGACTGGGGTTTCAGCTAACTGTGGCGTGCTCTTTCACAGCTGGATCCTTTCTCTGGTCCATGCAAGCCACGCAAAGCTGGGAGCAGCACGGGGCAGGCAGCAGCACGCAGGCTTAAATGCCAAAGTGGGAGAAAACTGAGCTGCAGGACAGGCGAAGGCTCTTCTGCCCCTTGGGCTGGTGCTGGCCAAGGGAAGGTCTCGGTTTAGATGGGACTTAAGGAAGAGATTTTTTATGATGTGGGCGGTGAGACGCTGGAACAGGTTGCCCAAAGAAGCTGTGGATGCCCCATCATTGGAAGTGTTCAACGCCAGGTGAGATGGGGCATTGAGCAACCTGATCTAGTGGAAGATGTCCCTGCCCATGGCAGGGGGGTTGGTCTAGATGATCTTCAAAGGTCCCATCTGTGATTCTATGACTCTGGGCTTCCAGATGCTCTCCGTGAAGGGCTCACCCTCCCCGGGGTGCCACTGGGAGAGGGACCAGCTGCAGGGCGTCAGTGCTGATGGGATACAGGGTGGAGCAGGGTTTAAATGCCACTGCTCCAGCTGGCTGCAGGTTTTGGGGGAGCTTTGCAGTGTCTCTGGCTGGGGTGGCTGTGCTGGGCACAGTGGCGTGTGCTGGGATCTTTGCTGTTGCAGCACTGGGACTTGTCTCTAGCTCCCGTGCAGCCAAAAGCAGGTAGAGGTGTGTACTGGAATGGGGCAAATAGGTGTTTAATGCTGGTGGTGGCCAAAAGCCTTCCTGCCTTGGGTTTGGGCTCAATGCAGGGGATGTGGTTCTGCTACAAGAGCTCATCTGGGTGAATGATGTTGGTATACGTACCCTGGCAAAGGCTTGCTGCTGTTGGGGGTGGAAAAGCTCTGATGGCTGGCTCTGTGGTGCTGTGTGGTGTAGAGCAAAGCCCTTTTGTGGGGCTGAGCCCTTGCAACCCAAAAGGGAGCTGTGGGTATTGACTGCTCTTGAAAATCACACCCTGCCTGTCCTAGGCTGCCCCCCTGCCCTTTTCTGAAACTGAGAGGCCAAATCTTTGTAGCCATAAAAGTTTAGGTTTGAAAGAGTCACTTTAAATTCAACAGTCTTAATTCTGAGCTGCCTCTCTCAGCTATTGTTTCACAGCCTGTCTTGCAAAGCTTGGGATGTGTGTTATCCTTCTGATGCTCTGGCTCCTGTGGTCAGCAAGGTGCTGTCACAGGCCAGTGCCCTGCGAGCTGCCTGTGGCTCTGCCACACCTCAGTGTCACCAGAGCCCAGCGCCCTGCCGGGGCCCCGGCACCCCTCCCGTGTCCAGCCTCAAGAAGCTGAACTAGGCTCCTGCAAGGAGAACCTGCCAAAGAACACAGGGCGGTGGGTCTCCTCCAAACCAGGAGGGTTTTGAAAGCTTTGCACAAACAGCAGAAGCTGGGAATTGCTTTAGGGGTTTCATGCAATGCTCGTTTCCTTGCCCAGCAGCCTGTGGTTCATCTGGCACAACCGGGTCCTCAAGGCTGCAGCTCCAGCTGAATCCGA
Organism: Fulmarus glacialis; assembly: GCF_000690835.1. Lineage (NCBI taxonomy): Eukaryota > Metazoa > Chordata > Aves > Procellariiformes > Procellariidae > Fulmarus > Fulmarus glacialis. The sequence continues at coordinate 7,243 of NW_009212894.1, read as the reverse complement.
TGCCCGGGCTGCGCGAGACAATGATTTTCTCCCTTAACCAATTCTAAGGGTGTCACTTACAAAGGAGAGCTAGGAATGTACAAATTCCTTGGCATGAATCTGCGTGATAGTTTTCAAAGGGGATATGTGGCGCGTGTGCGATGGAAAGCAATCGACTTCCAGCCTTTGGGGAGCTCTGGGTATAAAAAGGTCGGTTATGTCTCTGGGTGCTGACTGCTGCTGTTCCATCTCAAGCTGCACATCAGTAAGGCTGGCTGGGAGAGGGTGACCCGCTCCTACATCCCCAGCTCATCGGGATCCTGCGCTCCTCTGCCTGTTGCTCCCTCTCCCCACCACAAACCCCTGTGTAACGACCTGTGGAAGTGTTTTTCCATGGAGCATTACGAGACCAAAGCTCCCATGTAGAACGTGGATAGAGGCTAATATTTTGTGTTTGCAGAGGAAATGAGTGGCAGCTGCTTGGCTGGGCCTTCGATGAGATTTCATATTTCCTGAAAATAATGAGAGTAAGAATAGACAGACTGTTTGGCCTTTCTGTCATATCTATAATTAACCCTGTTATTTAAATACTTCTTCCATGCACATCGTTGAAGATTTCATAGCCCTTGGTTCACTTCTTATTTTTCCATTTCAGCTTCCTGTGCTACAGTGATTCCCAGGGGCATGACTAATTTCACTTTTCCATTTAATTGAGAACTTGTTTCTGACTTTGCCTTTGTGTGTTTAGCTGTAGTTTGGGCAGCCTGGTTGATGCCTTTTCCCTGCCCAAAATGCACCTGTCAGTCCTTTTATTTTCCTCTAGGAATAGCTTCCCAGGGAATTTAGAGAACATCTATGACTAACACTTTTCTTTCTTTTAGAAACCTTTTCATCACAGTGATGCAGTCCTGTAGGAATTTCAAGGTCGCTGTCAGTTTAATCCTTAACTTCAGCCCTTAGCTGCAGGGCCAGTAGTACTGGAGCCTTGCATGTACCAGCACCATGCTATGGTGTTAGCTGGCGTGCTCTCCAGCAGCCCTGATGGGCCTGGGGTGGAGGTGCTACGGGTGCATGGCAGGGCTGGGTCACCTTGGCTCCAGGGCTTTCTGCAGACACTAGCAAATACAGATCGCTTTGAGGGGTTATGGCTCTGTCAGCTGGAGCCCGGGGAAACCTGCTGTTCTGAGCCTTTCTTATTCTCAGAGGATGTTATCTGAACTTGCCTAGATGCAAGAAAAGTTGTAGGAGAGACCTGGGATGCTCTCGGCCCTCTGAGATCTGTGGGGTTGAATAGGGGACCAGTACAATTGCACTAGCTCTCATGGTGGATTTTCCTTGTAATGTGCTATGTCCTCTCCTCTTAAAGGTTCACCCAAAAAATCCCAAGCTTGAAACTCTTCTTACTTACGTATCACTTGTCATTTCTGTGTCAGTAAGAACTTCTCTGCAGGGCCTGTAGTAATGTTTCCTTTGCTACTTCTCTGGCAGCTGCAGAGAGAGTGGATTTTCTTCCCCCCCAAGCTTGCTAAATAACCACTACTTTGCTCCACAGAAAACCTGCGCAGGTGAGGCCTGGATGGGAACGGAGCTGGTGAAGCTCTTGGGCAGCACAGTGAAAAACCAGGGATGAAGGGCATAGTGAAAGCGGGAAGCCCATCCTTCTCTCAGGGTGCGATGTAATCTGGGCCATGAGCAAGGAAACTACATCTTCAGCGCAATTAACCCTGTCTTTGCCTGGAAGGTAATTATATATACAAATGCACACATGTAAGCAGTGAAGTGCCTTTATGTGTGTTCTTTCTGCATCATGTTAAATGTGCTAAATGCCTCTAGACATCCTAGTTCCCTGACCCAGTAATTTTTTACCCTCGTCTTTGTGCTTGAATGATCGTCACATCTCCAGAAGTTATGACCACGCAGTCACTGTCTTCATGATTTGTAACACAGACTAAATCATGCTGCAGATAACAGATAATAATGCAGTGCTTTGTTCTGTCTCTACATGTATGCACAGTGCTGTTAACATTTACAGTGTGAATGGTGCTCTAAAATGAGATAGAGAAGGGTCATTGTGGCTTGAATCAAACAGGGATTTGTGCTGCCGGGTAACTGAGCCTCTGCAATCTCCCGATTAAGGCATTACTCTTTAAAATAATGTTTCTGTTTGGTAAGTTATTTTTTGTCCAATTCCTGGGCAGGGCAGTGTAACCACAGATCCAAGCACAACTATTCTACAAGCTGCTTGTCCATTGTACTTCAGCGTAAGGATCTCATGGTGCTTTTGATTGTCAGTCATCAATACCATCACCACCACCAAATTAAGGGAAGACAAAGGAGACATTGAGTGTAGAAGCCTGGCTCCAGTGCCATGAGGATCATCATCCTGGAAACAAAAGTCAAAGTATAACATCAGGCTAGGAAAAGCCAAAGGGATTCATGCGTATCCCTGTGCTCTGGGGAGGGTCCTGGTTCAGGGTCCTGACAGCGGGCTGGTTTTGGGGTCACAAACTTGAACAGGATAAGGGAGGTTAGCAGTCAGGGCAGGTGTTGGACCAGAGTATAAACCTTAATGAAGTAGTAAAAAATATAAGTAAAGCTGCCACTGAAATTGGGTAAGGGGGAGGCAAACAGAACTCTGGAGAATTGTGCCAAAAATCAACAGAGTTGGGAAAAGTGCCACCCCCTGCAGCAAGCCTTATTCCTTATTTCCAGTGTGAAAAGACTGGCCCAGTTAGCAAAACTAAGGGTCAGGTGAAGGGTTAAGGATATATATGGCTTCTCGGTGTCTTAGCTGAAGAATACTGCAAAAGGTTTTCTTTTATTTTTAACAAGGGATCAAGGCAAACAAACCTAAATTGGCTAAAAGCACAAGCACCAGAAAACTCTCAAGTCCGAGGAGCGTTCCTGTGCTTGCTCCGGACACACTGCTGCTGCACTTGGAAGCTGGGTTTTGGTCTCTCTGCTCTGACACCTGCCAGGAAGATGAAAGGAAATGGCGTTATCTTCTCCTGGAGACAGCTCCCCTCAGATGCGATGCCTGTGGGCTTTGTTACCGTGATTCCTGCTCTCTTCTCAGTGCTCCCAGATGCCTCCGAAAGGCACGTGCCAGGCGAGTGGCTTGGCAAAGACGGCGCTGTAAGTAGCTGGCATGTCCCAGGCACGTATGAATGGGTGTGACTGCTGCAGAGCAAAAGCAGGAGGAGAGGCCAATTAGCCTAAGACAGACGACAGGCTTGTAGCAGCTATAGTTACAGTAATATGCTCTCTGCGGGGGAGAATAACTGATTGCCTAAGGCACAAACAACAGATACAGGGACTTGGAAGGAAATAGATGTGGAGATAATTTCTGCTGCAAGTAGGACACCACAGACTGACTAATAGCATCTCACATTAATATTTCCATTCAAAATGAAATTAGCTTCCAAAAACAATTATCAAACCTGTGATGTCCATGAAACCCAGGAAGACTTGGAAGCACAAGTGGCTAATGATGAGTATTGCAAAAAAATTTATTGGAGTTCAACAAGTGTAACCTGGGAGCTGAAGAGGTTTTGTAGATTGGGAGCAGGGACCCCAGTCCTGCTTGCTTTTCACTTCAGGGATATCTCCCCCCAATGCAGAGGCTCATTTGTGTCACTGCTGTACAGTGTAGAGACCTGTCTTCTGGGTTGTCTCACTCACCCCTGCAAACCTGCCTGAAGGCCAGAAGGAGAGACCGCAAGGAGAACAGAAGTTAGCTGAAGAAGGGAAAAGAGGAATTAAGAAGGTGGAAATTCATGTGTGATTGTTAGAGGCGCAACTCAGCAAGGAAAGATACTGTTCTGCTGTAAGATATATATATAAATATATAAAATCATGTTAGCTATATGTAAAACTCATGAATGCTCAGTGGAGGGAGCACTCTATCATGTTGAAGGTGTCTCTAAGGCTATTTGCTGCAGCCACATGGAAAAGGTCTATCAAATAAGAACATATCCAGAGCATATTTCCAGGCTGACATGGCTGCACTGGAGAAGGGGAAGCTCTTGGTGTCTATTCTGGACTTGTATTCACAACTAACAAAAGGTCCAAGCTCAAGGATCTGATCTCTCAGAAGGTTGTCAGTACAATAGGTCAATATATGCCCTTTGGTTTACAACAGGGAATTCATGCAGATTCATTGCGATGGTCTAATGTATTATCTGGAACACTTTTTTTTTTGCCATACACAATGCTTCATCTGTGCCTAGCTCAATAAAAAAAAAAAAATCCTTGAGAGCAAGAAAGATGTGAGTGTGATATATAGTCACATAATAAATAGACCTTGAACACTGCTGCTCGAGGGCAATTCCAAGAAACCTCTCATGTAGCTCCTGGCTTCTGACAGTCAAGATGCTCATTGTGGTCTCCTGGGGTTTAAAGAAATGCATTAGTGTGCCCAAGTCTCTGGTGTTTTGAGACCTGATTAGTGGGTGGTTTTCCACCTTCCCTCCCCTTGTAACACTGGTTCTTACTTTCACAAGGAGTGGAAGCACTGCTGGGACTGGCGGTCGGCTGTTGGAGGGGAGCCTCCAAAATCCCCAACGCAAGACACTCGCAGAAGAACTGGGTTTAACGTCCCCCGGCAAGCACTGTGCTCCCTGTGCACGGATGTCCATGCTTAGCATTGCACCGGCCTCGCCACCTCCCTGTGGGTATCTGTCGCTCCAAGGCTGCGGGGATGGGGCTGTGAGATGAGACGAGCTGACACGGTGGCTCAGCACTGCTGCGGGGGGACGGGGCTGGTTCCCCACCTCCCGCTCCTGCTGTCACTCTGGCTTCTGCTTTACCTGACTGGTCTCACTTAGCTGACCGAAAGCTTTCCCGGAGGAGAAGTGGCTCCCAGCAATGACTGTTTCACAGAGGTGCAGTAACCACTGCAGCCAGTGCAAGGATGGGGGCAGGAAAATGGAGGTGGGGAGATGCTGTGCTCAGCCAGATTAGGGAGCTGATTCAGCTGAAAACTAGCTCTAAAAAAATTTTGTTAATTTTCAAACAAACCTGTTTAATCCAGCTGATTGTGTGACCCACCCAGAGGTAACACTGGTGTGAGGGAGGGCTGGGAAGAGCAGCCGGGGCCGATCTGAGCTGATGTTATTGCAGTCTCCCTCTTCCTCCTGCTTGGCTGGCGTGGCCCCTGCATCAGCACCGGTGGTTATTTGATCCCAGGGTGAGCTAAACTAGGTAGAAATGGTTCAATTTTTTTTCATGCTGGATTAATTTTCTGCTGACTTTGCTCCCTGAGTTAGCTGTGGGATGCGGGTTGGTGACTGAGCAAGGGAGAATGTGTTAATGTGTGGTCAAGGACGGGCTTGCCGGTGGGAGTGTGGGACTGCGGCGGCCGCAGCTTTCATCTGCTGGAAGTATGTGTAAGCACAACCTTGGAGAGGCACGGAGGAGTGCGGGCTGGAGACCGGCAGGCCGAGCTCTGCACCCATGGGGATCAGCGGGCAGGTTTCTGTTGGTATAAATGGCAGTATTACTGGACCCTCACACAGCGTCATATCGACTTAGCTCACTTGGAGGTGAGACAACCAAGTTGCTTAAAAAAATAGATCAAAGAAGGCAGGCAAACACATGGGGCTTTCGGAGGGATGCAAGCTATTAGCTACAGGCAGGAGGATGTGGAAGTCTGGGATTTTTCTTTGTTTGGTTATTTTTCCTTTTGGTGGTATTCTTTTACAGTTTGGATGCACAATCCTAGCAAAACTGGGCTGGAAGATGTTCATGGCTGTTCCTCCCCAGTGCCTGCTGCCCTGCTCTGCTCCCACACTCGGAGCTCAAACACAACGAGCGTATCCTGATGAATGCAGGGTAAGCTGGAAAAAGGGGGAGACGAGTCCATGATCTGGTGCATTAATCGCTGCCTGCCCGAGGCCTTGGTTCCAGACCTGTGGTGTGTGCGGTATTTCACGTGTGACAGAGCTTTGTAATGCCTCGATTTTGTCCTCATCAGAAAATGACAGTCTGAGCATTGTTACTTTCTATGGTTCTGGAAAGGTGGTGAAAGAAATTCACTTTCCAGCCCCAAATATTCTGATCCTCTAAGGCAGTGTCCTATAAATCTAGTTACAGGTTCTTCTGTATTAGCTGTAAGTGCTGGAACACTCTTTTAATATGAACAATGGCGATGTAGAAGGATAAAACCAAAATATGTGCTCCTGTGGCTTTGCACAGTGTAGAATTAAGGAGCGTAATCCAAATAATAACATCTAGTGCTTTTATAGGGCGTAAATGACAGCTAATTAAACTTTATATCCTGCCTACAAGATAAGCATTTAATTAGTATTACATCCTTTTTTTTAATTGGGAGACCTCATGCAAAAAAATGTGGCTCGCAAACCGTATTTGAAGGCAGTGACTCAGCCAGAATTAGGCTGTCGTATGAAGATTGAGAAAATTGTGCTTTAGACCTGCCAGTGAATAAAAAAAAGCAGAGGCAAAAGGTTGAGCTGGTATCTGGTTGCTGTGCCTGGACCCATCTGCTGGAAAACATAGGTGGATTAACTTTTGAACATCAGGCTGGGGCTGGATCCCATTCTGTCAGCCCTACGTGAAGCCCAAGCTTTGTGCAAGACCATCCATCTTCCCCAGTTTGCAAAAAAGCATAAAGCTGGCACCGGCTCCGCAT
>NW_009212894.1:0-604 GCF_000690835.1 Fulmarus glacialis | reverse complement strand
GCATCGCGTTTCATGGCTGACTTGACAAGAATGCCGCCCCGTCGCCGCGCTTGATCCGGAACACGCTCGCTGTGCGGCGCATGGGCTCGTGTTTGCAGAGCGGCGGCCGCCCCGCACCCTCCTCGCCAGCCCGAATGGCTGAGCTGGGGAGAAAGGGGGAATTCCAGTCATCCGAGGATTATCCACAAACGTGTCTGTTTGTCACAGTCTGGGGTGAGAGGCTGTTGCTGGCTCCTACGTGCGTCTCTGCCCGGGGGGAGGCTGCGGGGCGGCTCGCGCTGGACTTGGTGCCGTCATTTATGGCGAGCATGGATTTTCTCAAATCCATGGGGCCGGCACTGACATTCTCTCCCATTTTATTGCCGATTAGCTGCCATCCACCTCATGGCAGCTGGCAGCCAGATCCAAAACCATGAGGAGTAGCAATTGTTTCTTGGGCTGCAGTTTGCTCCTGGAAGCTCCCAGCTGAGGGAGGGAGGTGATGAGGCAGCTGCTGCGCTCGGGCCAAATTCCTGGCGCGTTCCTGAAGGAAACGGGCTGCAGGGAGAAGTGGCCGTATTTGTGCACGGCTGTGCAGCACTGTCCTGCCCATCCCCATATCCCT
>NW_009212893.1:7245-12413 GCF_000690835.1 Fulmarus glacialis | reverse complement strand
CCCGGCCTCAACGCCCAGCCTAACCCAACGCCCGGCCTAACCCACAAATCTAACACCCAGCCTAACCCACAAATCACCTTTGGGGTTACACTGGGTAGCAGAGCAGACAGCAGCGTCCTACCCTTCAGCGGGCATCAGGGTTTGCTTTTTCTTTTAAAGCCCTGTAGTAAAGATGCTCATCCCGCATCACCGCAGCACCCTTGGGTGCAGAGAAATACCCGGTCCTGCGGCACACTTGGCCTTTGGGGGAGGAGGTGAAGAAACACAGGCAGTGCTGACCCCCAGGGAGCTCTGCTGTGCTCTTAGGTGGGGTTGCATTAAAGCGAGGTCCTTCAGCACATATTGCCTGAGTCAGCACCCCAAAATCCAGAGACCTGACTCCTCACCAGCCGCTGCTTCAGCAGAGGGTGATGGCAGCACCCTGCGACCAGCAGAGCACAGGGCACTGCTGCCCCGCTGGGGCTGGTCGCTTTGCTGCTGTGTCCAGCAGGACACCATCCCAGGATTTTCCCCAGAAATCCGTTCCCGTTCTTTTGTCCTGCCTAATTTTAAGTGACAAACCTCTGAGGAAGAGCAGAGCTCACAGATCTCAGAGTTCGGGTTTCCTATTCTGTTACTCTCAGCGCTTTGAGAATCTAAACCCAATTCCTTTCTATCTGCAGTTCAGTCACATCTAGACCATTACTGGTTACTCCCTTGTTGCAGAGATCTCCTATTTACTCTTACTGACAAAGCAGGAGTACATTTCCTGGAATAACAGGGCGATGCAATTAGGGAACAGGAAATAATTATGCACCTTTGCTATGCCACGAGGTACCTCCAAGCCCAAGGTCTCCTTCGTAGGACTCGGAGGGAAGGAATCGGATATCAGGCGGGTAGTGAGAGCAGGCAGAGCTACCGCAATGAGAGATCTCCATTTCAGAGAATAAGCCACATGCTAATCGATGAAGGTCAGGAAGAGGTTTTCCTTGAAGGCTGAGGTGTTCCCTGCTGCCGCTGGTCTTGTTCAAGATAATCAGTGCTAACCAGTGGCAGGGCCTGGCCAGGGGCAGCACCTACCCACAGATTTGTTTATGTTTTCCCCAGGAATCACGTCCCCGTTTCTTTAACCCTGAAGGGCGTTTCGCTCTCTGTAAGGGATTGTTGTGACAGGGAGCACTTGCGAGCACAGCATTTTGCCCATCACCTCTGCTCGCTGTGGTGGTGGCAGGACCTGGGCAGACCACCCACCTCTGCCCCTCCCCGGCTGCACAGAGGGACCTCAGGGGACCCTCCCAGAGCACCCTCCTGCCCAAGGAAGAGCACGCCTTCCTGGCAGAGACCAGTCTGGCAGGATCTTAAGCTCTGATGATGATGGAGGCTGCGGGCTCCGGTGTTACAGCAGCCTGACTGCCTGGGAGTTTCTGCCAGTGCCCGTGTCTCCCCGCAGCCGCTGGGTCTGCTCAGGCAGGGCTGAGTCTGCACGAGAGCTGGGACACAGCATCCCAGCGTGTCCGGACCCTCTGTCACCAGTCTCTGCAGAGCTCACCTAGTGACAACCTTGAGTGTCCTTACCTATGTCGTCCCCAGACGGTGCCAATAAAGAGGATTTTAGACTTCAGATCGAGCAGGGATGTTATTCATTCCCAACAAGCTGACTTTTCACTGCACAAAACATATAATCCAGACTCAAATCAAAGCAAGGTCGGTGCAGTGGCTGGCCAGCCTGTCTCTGGGGGATTAGCATGTTATTTCAAAGACAAATCAATCTATTTTTCCTCTCCCTCTTCATCTGAACATTTGCTGCTCCCCATTCCTCTCCATCTCTCCCTGTCCATTTCATTACTGCCTTGAATTTTGCAAGGGGGAACTCTCCTCCTCCTGGAGAACATGGACAGACCTCTTCTCCCCGGGGAAGGATACGAAATGTCAGCCTGCCGCCCAGCCCCTGATGCTGCTCATTCAGAGCCTGGAACCAGGTACATCAATAATTCACCGCACGCTTTCCTGAGCCCGGCCATTTGCTGAGCCTCTACCACTGGCAACCCCGGTTCCCCTCCCGGCTTTGAGGCTGTTTGGTCGGGGTCTGCCTGTGCTGCGACCCACCAACTCCAGCTGTTCTGGCCTGAGCGCTGGTGTTACTCACAAAGGGCTGATTTTTCATGCTGGCCACAGAAAGCATTTTATTTTGAGTCCCTGGCTTGAAAATTTACTGACCAAAGGGGCTGGAGGCCCCATGGCTCTACACTGCAGTTAGGCAGCAGTCCAATGCAATATTGTGGGAAATTCTTTGGGTGCCAGCTCAGTCAGAAGTCCAGCTTTAAGTTGCAGGTGCTGTGGGGCGAGAAATCTGCTTTCCTCTTGCTAGAAACTAAATTCAAGAGCTCCAACAAAGAGAGAGGAACAGGACGCTGCAGGTTTCCTGGCACCTGTGCTTTGTTTTGTGGCAGACGGGGTAAATACTGGTAGGTGCCATGTCTCAGCCCAAGGGGATGCCACCTCCTTGGCTGCTCCCACCTGCACACCCTCATGTTAGTTGCTCTCCTCTCCCCACCATGCCCAAACCCCACACCCAGCAGAAAGCCTGCCTTTCCCTGGGCATCTTCCCCTCTCTTGGGTGCTCCCGAGCTTCTTCAACTTAGCTTTGACTCTGAACAGTCCATGTTGAGCCCTCACTAACATGGGTAGCACTGGCTGAGCTTTGCAGAGATGACAGCAGAGTTTCGCAAGACCCAGTGAGCACCAAGGAAGTCCTCTGATGACAGGCGAAGATATACAAGAGCAGCAGAAGCTTTATGGCCAATTAACAATGGGAAAGGAGCTAGACAGCAGAGTGCAGGCGGCCACCAAGCTCCTGCTCCAGCCACCCAGAGGATTTGCTGCTCCGAAACAGCTGAAGGCAGGCTTACAAGCAGCCAAGCTCCCTGCTACAGCCGCCAGCCCTAGGCACTCGTTGGAAGCGTGGCGGCTTCTGCCGTTCCCATGTTGCACGGGCTGTTCAGAGCAGAGGCAGGAGGGAAAGGACACGGGGAGTAACGCAGCCTGCAGCTCCCCTGCCTTAATGCACTCAGGAGCAGAGGGATCTATTGCCCAGGATAGCTATTCCTTAGCATTCCTGTGGATCTGATGTCCAGGAAGGGGCAGTGAGCGGTGCTTATGAAATACTTGGCTTTGCGAGCAAGGGAAGCCATACGTTGCTTTGGCTGCCCATGGAGTTGAGCCCCATTTTTAGATTCTCCTGTGCCGAGTAAGGTCTCGGACAAAGCGTAAGCTTGAGCTGGAGCTTTTTGCCATCAAACTGTTCAAATCCCCTATGGATTCTCCACTGACTCATTAGTGCTGAGTTATTGCTGTGCTCTTTCAGCAGGGACTCTAATGAAGTTGCTTTTCACTAGCCAGCCAGTTATTTTGCGAAACTTTCCAGAACTGACAATCTCAGGGACCTCCTTCAGGTATGACTGCAATTGTCCGTGTACTCAAAAGAGAAATGCAAGGACTGAAAGACACCATCTCCCCTTCCCAAGCATGGGCTGAATTCAAAGACCAGGTGCAGGATGGCTGCTCTCACCCTCGCTTTGACACAGGAACAGCCCTGCTTGCCTGTATCTCTCTCTATCTGCTCAGGGAGGCGTAAGTTTAAAGCAGGGAATGCTCAGGGTGCTGCAGCTTCTCTGCCCTTCATCTACTGCCAAAGGGGACAGCAATCCCCGAGAAAAACCTCAGGCCTTCCTTGACCCATGATCAAAGGATGTCTGTACCCAGCACCATGCCATGCCCTCCCCAGGGCACCCTGTGCCACATCGCCTCTGCCTGCCGTGCACCGCAGGCACCGGGAGTTTGGACCTGGCAGGGCTGGGGGTCCTGGAGGACTTCGACAGGAGGCTGGGGGGTGTGGGCGGGGGGAGCCAGCAAGCCCTGCTGTGGGGATGGGGTCCGTGGGGCAGGGTGGAGTTTGGGAAGCTCCTTTGTACGGCCAGAGAGGGGACACCCAGGAGCAGAAGGGCAGGAGGATCAAGGAGATGGTCTTGGGCAGCAGCAAGGAAGGGAGAAAAACGGAGCGAGGTGCTTGGGTACCAGGTGTCAGGCTGGGATCGGGCAGACCCGGACTCCCCCTCGCACCCAACCAGAGAGTTGGGGCTGTCGGGAGCTGTTGTTCCCTCTCTACCACACACACAATGTTACATCTCTGGCTTGCCAGGGCTGCCTTCCCCCAGCCTCCATAAGATTAGCAAAGTGCTGAGCCTCTGCCTTGCCACGGGGATTTCTGCACCCTTCCAGCAAACGCATTTGCTGTGCAGGCCAGCAATTAAGCACAGAGAAGCTGCTGGGCAAAGACCCTCGGCTTCCAGGAGAAACAGTCGTCTCTTGCCTCCCCAGCGTGGACTCTAAAAGCACAGAGCTCTCCAGAAAGTTACTCAGCCCCACGCTGGAGACCGACATCCATCCCGGCTGGCCTGGCTGCCACTGCGCTGAGCTCAGCAGAAAGCAGCCCCCTGGCCGATCGCCCCCCTCTCAGCCGCTGAAGCTCCCTCCCCTTAATTAGAGATGCTAAAATAACCGGGGAATCATTTTGCAGGCTACAAGAACATGAATAAATGATGGCAAAGTGAGGCGTAAACAATGCTCCCGTTAGCCTTTTGCATCGGGTCTGCCCTGCCTTCAGAGACGCGAGTGGGTTGCAGGGTCCGGCCGGGTGGGAAGCCGGAGTCAGGCGAGGGCTGGGACTTGTCCCTCCGCCCTCCGTCACCCAGGGTCCCGCTCCTCTTCCCTGGGCAGAGAACCGACGGTAGGTTACACAATAACCCCTTTGCGTCATTCCAGCATTTCATCCTCTGCATTTAACACACTTTGCAAATGGTAATTAAAATCTAGATAATTCTGGGTGGGGAATGGTCTTCTAGGGGAGGGGGGAGAAATTAAACTGGTGGGAAACAACACACTGAACCAGCTTCACTTTTTCAGGAAAAAAGAAAAAGATCTGTAATGGAGAGAAGATAACATACAGATTCTGCGAGCTAAAAAACAACGCAGAAGAGGCTGAAAGCTGGACAAATTCAGACTCAAAGAGAAGCTACAAAATCTTAGCAATGGAGCGTAATTAATGGTGGAACAAGGGAGCGGTGGAGCCCGTCTCAGAGGAAGGCATGAAACCCGGGCACCAGCTGCCGGCCCGGCTGGGAGAGGCTCCC
>NW_009212893.1:6125-7134 GCF_000690835.1 Fulmarus glacialis | reverse complement strand
ACAATGCCGCATGGCTGATTGGCTGAGAGACTACAATACCACATGGCTGGTTGGCTGAGAGGCTACAATACCGCATGGCTGATTGGCTGAGAAGTTACAATGCTGCATTGGCTGAGAGGCTACAATGTTGATTGGCTGGGAGGTTACGCCGCATGGCTGATTGGCTGGAAGGTTACAATGCCACATGGCTGCTTGGCTGGGAAGCTACTGCCCTGGGGCTGATTGGCTTGGTTGGCCACATCATTGGATGCTAATTGGCTTGGTTGGCCACATCATTGGATGCTAATTGGCTGTGTGGCCTTATTACTACACACTGATTGGCTGGGTAGCTAGGTGGAAAAAAAAAAACAACCAACCTAATAAAAAACCAGCTTTGACGAAAGTCAGATCATTTCAATTTATAATATTTCTCCTCCTGCCTGGTACTGGTCTTTAAGTTATCTGCACCATTTTACCAGCCCTACCTCAGGCGCCGCTAGGCCCATCACGTCATGTCTGCCATCGTCCCAGGCCACCTTCAGCAGCAGGTTTCAGGAGCTGGAGTTCAGACACCTGGAGCATCTGGTCTGGGTCATTCCTTACCATCCATTTCAACAATTTATTCCAAAGCCATTTCCACGGGCACATCCATGTGGGGAAAAAAAGGCTCCAGGCTGTGACCTCTTCCATAGTAAAAGCCAACAAATATCATTAACTCAGCTTTTCTTTTATAGCTTTACCAGGGCTCTCACTGTAGCTGGGAGCTGCCCACCCCAGCTCAGGATTAGTGTCTTTTCGGTAGGCATTACAGTGCTCGCTCTCAGAGGCTGCTCCATGGGTTCGTCCTCTTCTTCCAGCTCCTTTACAAGGCGGTCACGTATACTCCCCATGATGGATGCTACATACCTCAGCTCTTGGCAGTGCAGAGAGCCCACGCAGGGACCCACTCGTGAGGCCGGACCCCAGCACTGCTCCCGGTGTGGGTCGGTCGGGGTGCAGTGGGACAAGAGAAGGTTGCACCACGCTGACC
>NW_009212893.1:0-6034 GCF_000690835.1 Fulmarus glacialis | reverse complement strand
GAGACAAGGGAAGGTTGCCCCACGCCTACCTGCCCTTTACAGCCCACCCATCCCAGCTCACCTCCAGGATGACATGTCCTCACACATTGCTCCATGTGTAGGAGCCAGCAGCAGACGGCGGCAAAGCTTCAGCGCCGGCAGTCCCGGCACGAGGCTGAGCCGCTTGAAGCCACCCGACACAAGAGCAGGACGTGGCGGCTCAGCACTGCACCTTGGTTCAGCTGGAAACCAGGCTTCGCACTCGGCAAATCTCCCCTTGCATGGCAGCAAAAAAAGAGTAGCTTGCTAGCTGCTTTCCTGGCGGGAGGGCGAGAGGAGGAAGCCTGAATTTTAGTAAAGCTCCTATGAACGCAGGGACCAGGGCAGGATCCAGTCTCAGCCTTGGGCATCTCCGTGCTGCAAACCCACACGTTGGGCTGGCGAGATGTGTCTCTCCTGGGGTGCTGGTTGGGCTTTGCCTGCTCACACTGGGCTCCTTTCAACCCCCAGATCAAAACCATAAATAACAGAAGCATACTCTTCCCTCCATGCCATCGTCCATCACTGGTGAACAAAGGTAGGAGCTAGAAACCAGCAGCACGGAGAAATGGCTATTTTGTTCTTGCACAGTCATGGCTGGACCGTGCTGGGTGGACACAGAGAGGAGGTGAAGCCACGTAAAGCTGCGCTGCAGTGGCACTAAGAGCACCCGTGGAGGGGTGAGAGCCTTGGTGTCCCATGGAGCCAGGGCTCCAGCTCTGCCCCCCCCAAACCACTCTGGCCCCACCAGGTGGGAGGGAAGGACCTGAGATGGGTCTCCTGTAGGTCAGCAAATGCCAGGGGAGAGACTTGGAGGCCTTTGGAGGGAGGAGAGAGGTTATGGGGGAAACAACGGGAGAGGTGAACCAGTTGAATGCACCTTTGCTCAAAAGTCAGAAAGGTGCCTCCACCCTCTGTCCCTGGGGACCGCTTTGGGGTGACTCTGCTCTCTCTCTGCCAGCAGACAAAAGATGGGGCATGCCGAGCAACGGGGCTTTGAAAACCTGGGGACTGTGCTCTGTCCCGCTGGTGGCCTCATGCCCAGCCAGGACCCGTGACTGATGCTGGGGAGGGAGATGGGAATGAACGAGGCCAGTATCTGACGCACTTCCTCAGCCCTGTCTCCACCAGCCTCCAGCACCGGTGGCCGTGCAGGGGACGCGAGTCACTGGGGCTGGCTCATTTCTGCCGCTGTTTCTCTGCTCTGTCCCATCTCCTTGGGCAATGCTACATCAAGATGAGTCTGGACCTACTCACCACGGACGTCAGCAAGTTGGCCAAAGTTGGAGACAAGCTCTGCAGCCCTCGTTCCCCAGCTCCTAACCCACAAGGAAGGTACATGGCTGCCGTCCCCGGGAAGCAGCACTCACCCTCACCCCAAAGAAGCAAGAGGGTCCTGGCTGGGCTGGACTTGGGGGACAGAAATGCAGCCGTCTGCATTTATTTTGCCTAACAACAGTGATCTCTCTGTATATTTTCATTCTGTTTTCCTAGGCTCAGCTGCCTCCTCAATGAAATGTTTCCAAAGCAGCCTAACTTGGCGGCATGCCAGCCCCGGCTGCCAGATGAATGGGCGGAGGAGGAGGGACCCATTCCTCTTCTTGACACAGCATCGCTGCACAAGAGGCCTCTATTGACATTAGGACTGGCTGTTCCCCCTCTCCTGAGAGGCTCTGCCTGGCCCTCGGCAGGAGCAGCACACAGGGCCAAGGCAGCAGGCTGCATGTGATGCAGGACTGGGGTCTGTCCTCCTCTGGAGCGGTGGCACAGCCATGGACACCAGGGTACCACGGTGCATCCTCCTCCGGGGCGGTGGCACTGCCACAGGTACCAGGGTACCACGGTGCATCCTCCTCCGGGGCAGCGGCACAGCCATGGATGCCAGGGTTCCGCGGCGCAGCACTGCCAGGGCCTGAAGTCAGCCCTAGTTTCTTGCCCTGGACCGTCCCCTGCTGAGCCAGCCCCCCTGACAGCTGAGCACTCCTTGGAGCTCTCTGACTCCTACTAACAGCATTACTCCCCCAGACATCAGCAATGTGAAGAGCCTGTTAACTCCCCCAAAATACCTCTCCTCCAGCCCACTCGGAGCAAAGCTCTCCCTCAGCACCGCCAGAGTGTGGACACCGACACAGGTTTTGAAGAGCTCCAGGTCTCCCAGCACTTCTCAGGGGGGACTGAAGCCATGGGAGCCCTAAGCACAGCACCCCCAAACCCTTCAGGCCTTTAGACAATAACATATGGAGCAGCGTCGGCTTCACCCTAAACCCTGGCCGTTGCTCAGGACTTCACCCAAACAGTGTCACAGCTCTTTCCCATGCCTCAATTTCTCTACCCAAAGCAAAATACCAAAACAAGTCTTCAGGGCTGGAAATTCATCTGCTGGGAGGTAGCCAAATGGTAGCAGTGCAGCACAGTGCCACTGGACTACCCCCCCAGCACCAGACATGATCCCTCTATCTACCACTGCTAATTGCAGATCTGGTTGTCAGCAAGGGAATGCAAATCTCTGTGTGCCCCACTCATCACAATGTCACCTACTTGCCAGGGACACCTTTAGGAGCTGTGCAAGGAAAAGATATGGAATTTAATGAAAGAGCTGAGGAAGCATCAGAAGAAAAAAGAAAGAGATAAAAGTCATCAGCAATCATCCAGTCTGCACCTCTCCCCCCTGGCCGGCTCCCCTGGCATCTCCTGCTGGTGGCAAGCACCCAGCTGCTGCAAGCCGAGGACCGGAGGCTGGGTCAGAGCAGCACCCAGCAGCACGCCGCAGAGACGCAGACTGCTCCCACCAGCCATGGTGGGGAGAGGGCTCTGCCCAGATCTGGTGGAAAAGAGGCCAACCACGCATCGATAAGATGAATTAGTTGTCTCAGCAGCACCGGCAAAATGAGCGAGAGGACTGGAGCCCGTGACGTTCTGCTTTGTTTCAATTACAGCAGCTGCCAGAAGAAAAAGATAACCTCAATATTGATGGCAGGAGCAGCAGACAGAGGTGCCCTTGTGGGCTGCTGGGAGCAGGTAGAGGAGGAAGGGGGAGGAGGAGGAGGAGGGAAGGAGCAAGAGAGATGGAGGAGGGGGAGCAGGGTCTCAGCCAGTGCCCCGGTGGGAGAGCCTGGCTGGCTTCTGTGGGCTGGTGAGAAAGACCCACCTGATTCTGTTGCCCTCATCCCCACGAGGAACAGCTCCTCTTCACCCCGGCTCTTGCCCCAGTCGTTGGGCAGAACAACACCCTGCAGAGACAGGGCGGAGGGGTGCAGCCTCCCAGGACGTAGGGCAGAAACTCAGCTCAGAGCATCATCAGCAGGACACAGCATGGCGCCGCATAATGCTGAGCAGAAAAATCATCTCTTTGCTCCCCACTCAGGCTGTGGGTCTGGGAGAGGAGATGAAGAGTTCAGGGGAGGCATTGAGTGGGGCTGTGTGGGATGATGGATGGAGCTGGAGTGAAGGGCTATGGGGCTGAGACAGGCATGGGGGCAGCCTGGGGTGCAGGCAGGCACAGCTGCATGCCAGGAATGCAGCACACAGCTGCTTGAGGGCTGGGCAGCCCCCAACGCTGTGTGTGCGATGGGGACCAGGTTGGGCACTGGGGACAAGATGCCCAAGATGACCTTGGACTGAATGTGGGAACTTCAGCCCCATGACAGCAGCTCAGGGCAGGCACCCCAACACCACACCTACAAGCCAGAGGTTGAGGTGCTGAGCCAAACTTCCACCTGGCAGTGCCGGGTTAATGCCCTGCCCTGGGGGGAACTAAGCCCTGGGTTCACATCCTGGCAGGAGGTAACCAGAAGGTTTGAAGAGATGGGGTGTCTTCAGTCCTCAACTCCTTTACCACCCAGTCTCTGAATAGGGGAATTCTTTATGGGGTTCACATCCAGCCCCAAGTCGAGAGAAATGCCCAGGACCCGCCCAGTGCTGAGCGAGCCTCCCACCCTCTCTGTGGAAGGGGGCCCACCAGAGGCCAGGCTGAGCAGGCTTCGCTTCACAGAGGTTTTATTCGTACTCTGGATATCTGCATCGCCCTTCGATCTCGCTTCTCCCCCAGGAGAGACCCCAGGATCCTCACCCCCACCCTGCCAGGGCCCTGTATCCTGTGAGCCCTGGATACAGCCCCTAGGTCTTCAAGAGGGGACAAGGCCACCATCTTGCGGCCACCCATCACCACTGCACATACCCGTGTGCAAGGCCTGGAGGGTCCCCAGGATGTGACAGCTATGGGGGTACAGGGTTTAGACCATGGGGAGCTGCGACCTCCCACCTCCCCTAGTGTCCCCATCCCCTGGGATAACGTCCTGCGGGGCACACGTTGTCCCTCCCCTCGCTCCCTGGCCAGGACACCCAGGGGTGCCAGGACAGGCAGAGCATGCTGGCAGTGCTGCTCCCGTCCCAGTTCTGGCCCCTCCACCCCTGTCCTGCTGCTCCGTGCAGTGTCAGCCAGCAGTGACCGGGGACCTCCCGGTTTGCACGGCGGGCTTCATTGAGCACGGAAAGGCAGGCGGCGGCAGAGGAAGGCTCAGAACCGAGCCCTGGGGCTGAAAATGCAGCACCTCGGGGGGTCTGAGGGGGATTTTCACCCCTGGTCACAGCATGGGAGTATGACCCGCATGGGGGATGCTGGCGGGGGTTGTTATACCAATGCTGCTGGTGACCAGCAGCCCAAAGCGAGTCCTTTCGTGCCTCTTGGAAGCAAGTTGGCGTGGTCTGCACACTACTGGATTATTCTGCAAGGCTGCCCAGCGTGGCTTAGTGCTCATCTCCCTCCTTCTGCTTCTTCCCCTCGTGATGGGGCTGGCCGTGGTCTCCGTGGTGGCGGTGAGCATGGGTGGCAGGTTCGTGGTCCCCACTCGGGTCTGTGGCTCTCTCGCTGCTGACTTCGTGGTGGTGGTGAGGATGGAGGGGGTTGTGCTGGTGGATGGGGGTCTCTGACTCCTTCCCCTCTTGGTTGGGAAGCGGGCTCAGGGTTACAGGGACCTCCATGGTACTGTTAGCCTGGGGAAAGTAACACAAGGGCTGGTGCAGTATATGAATGCACACATGGCCCTGCAGTGAGCGTGCGAGCATGCCTGTGAGCTGGAATGAAAGCAGGCCAGCATCTGTCATGCCGAAAGCTGCATGAGCAAAGGCTCTCCAGCCCCGACCCAGGGCACAGGGAGAACAGGAGAGACTGGAGCACATAGAGCACAAGCCTCTGTACCCACATCCCTTGGCTCAAGCTGTCTGTGGCCCAGAGCCAGGAAAGGCACTTTGTATTTAATATTTCTAGATGGATTTTTCTCCTAGGAAATGACTAATCGCCTGCCGAGCCTGGAGCTACGTCCTTTTCTTTGCTCTGAGCTTGTGACCTCTGGGTCCACTGCCTGCCCTTCTTACATCAGAACAGCCAGTGACCCTAGTTAGCTTTTCCAGACCTGGGCTATGACCCCTTTAGTTCGTTCCTTCTCAGCCTGAAAGCTCTGACCTATTTAACTGCCCTTATTCCAGTCCTTTCATCACCTTCCCTCCCAATCACGGACAATGTCAGCTGCCAACCCAGAGCCTGTCCCCGACATGAAGATAAGGTTGGTGTTTTCCTGATGTGCAATGCCAGAGGAGAGAAGGGAGCCTGGCTCCAGCGAGCATCCCTGCTCCTTACCTCCTGGGTGGTGTTGGGGTAGAGGGAGCAGTTGCCGCAGAAGTCCTTGCTGTGGGTGAAGCGGATGGCCGACTCCACGTAGGGGAAGTGGAGGAAGCTGTAGGGCAGCTGGATGTGGAACGCCAGGCGGCCACACCTGCGGGGAGAAGCCGTGGCCTGGCTCAAGGCGGGGGGTCTGGGGTCTCCCCGGCCCAGCCATGGGGGGAGCTTTGGGAAGCCCACCAAATGCTCTGTAACCCCCTAGGAAAGCCTCAGCCGAGATGGGGGATGCTCACCGGTCATAGACGAGGAAGTCATCTTTGTCCCCCCCCAGGACCTGCCAGACATCAGGCTCCTCCGGCTCCGGCTGGAAGACGGGGACGCCTGGTGGGGCCTGGCGCT
>NW_009212892.1:0-5925 GCF_000690835.1 Fulmarus glacialis | reverse complement strand
ATGGTGCGTGTATATATACGGTGCTGCTTTTTCTGCTAGTGGCATCAGACTGTGATTTAGGCACAAATATTTCTATCCCAGAGTCTTTGGCGATGAATTTTTGACATGCAGCTGCCCCCCTTATGCAGAAAGCTCAGCCCAGTGAGACCCTGCCGAGGTGCTCAGCCCGACACCCGTGCGATTGGGCAAAAATTATTACTAATGGATTTGCAAGAACTTGCCAGTTTATAAGGGGAACTGGGATCCTTCTGGACGGGCGCGCCTCCTCACCGCAGCTCTCCGGGAGGCAGCCGTCTCAGCCTCATCCGCTCCGCGTGACGCTGAAATCCCAGGGCAGAGGGTCTCTGCAGCAGCGCCCGGTGCCGCAGCCCCACCGCCCCGAGGGCCGGTGCACCCCCCGTTCTTGGGAGGGGATGGGGGAGAAGGGGGCACGCTGCTGTGAAACCACAGTTTTGGAGACTGGTTGTTGTTTTCTTGAGCCGAAACGACAAGAAACATCATGTCTAAAGATGACAGGCTTAATTTGCCGTGTCATTAACCAGAGCCGAAACCCTAGATGGGCTGGGTCTCCTGTGTGCAGCGCGCTTGCTTCCCGCGCTGCAGCTGATCTTTCTCTGATTCTGCCAGATAAAGGCCTTTGCGGGTGCATTTCCCTTGCTCAGACCTTGTTTTTCTTTGTATGGATGTTATTATTTAGCACGGGACGAGGAAATCATTTCTCCCCGTCTCTCGCACATGCACCCATAGTGGGTGAATGTACCCCCTGTAACGTACCAGCTCCCCAGCATGCTTGTGCTCCCCGGTGTATTTGCAGGGGGTTCAAATAAGCACAAAGTTTGACCCTCGGGTAGCATCCCGTCTCGCCAGGAGAAAAACTCTCATTTCCGAGCTGGCCACAGCCTTGAGATCTCATGGAACTAAGTCCCAGGATCTGACCCAGGAGTAGTGTGGTGAGGCTGGTGTGAGCTGCAGGTGGGCAGCGGGACCGAGAAGACCCACAAAAGCCCCGTAACCACCCGTCTCTTGGTCCCATCTGTGGTTACAAACCACATTCCCAGTTAAAAGCAGCTGCTGAGACCCAAATGTGCTGGATATGGAGAGCAGCCCCCGGCCAGGCGAGCTGGGCTGCAGTGTTTGGCCACGCCACTGGCTCCGCTGGGCTTACGGACAGCAGCACTTAAACACAAAGCGCTTTTTTTAATGAACATGGTTGCTCTGGGCTCTGAGCAGCCCTTGCCTTGGCGAGCGGAGAGCTGGAGGCGAAGAGGCTCATGGCAAGCAAGCGGCAGAGCTGAGCGTGCCGCCTGCCTGCGCCGCGCGAGCCGGCAGGGTCAGAGCACGGTAGGAAAAAATACCGCAATAGGCAAAGCATCTCCCATTTGCCCCTAAGCTCCAGCTCTTCCTGTGCTGATAACGAGCCCAGTAAATCTCCCTGCAGCAGCAAGACATTTTTTTTCCCCCTCTCCTGCCCTCGCAGCGGTGCCTTAGTGGCGGGAGCTGGCTGCGGGAGCCGCGACGGGGCTGCCCTCCTCGCCTCTCTGCGGAGAAATACCCCAAAGCAGCGCAGCCCCCCAAGCATCCCGGCAGGCTGCGGCAGCCCCTGAGCCCTGCCCTGCGGTGCGGGGAGGCAACTGGGTGCAGGCAGGAGCTGTCTCCTCTCTAATGATCCCCCCGGAGCCCTATGGCCAAATCATTTGCTGATATCTCAGGCCATGGCGGCTGGTGCCGGGCTGACTCAGGTGAGATGCAGACTGATACAGCCCCTCCGCCCCGCACCGCAGGGACGCAGGGCAAGAGCAGGGGAGGAAAACCCAGAGTATACGTGCCCAAAGCCTCCCTCGCCTTAGTGCTTTGGCTGAAATGGGGAGCTTGGGCGGTGAGCAGGCTCCCGTCGGTAGGTTGGTGCTCAGCCCGGGGCTGAACGAACTCGAGTCATCTACTCGATGTGGCTCGTGGCTGGAGCATGGCACTGACCTGGGACAGCTTGAGCCTGGTCAAACCCAGGCAGGATGCAATGCTGCTGCTCGGAAAAAGCAGCTCTGTGTGTGCCCGATGGCAGGATGGGGTTTTCTCAATTCAGGAGTCGTGGTGGGACCACAGGGCTAATCATTTCCCATGCAGGAGATGGCCACAACACCACCTCCCAATTGCTCTCTCGTGGGTGACAAAAAGCCAGGACCCCCTTTTTGTCCCACCACACTGCTGTCCCCTCCCTGCAGCCAGGCCTCTGCCACCGAATCGCCCACAATAAATGCCGCTGTGCTATAGCTGCGCTGCTGCCCTGTCGGGGACCTTCCTCCCTCCCGCACCAGCAAACACTGTTGGTTTTCCTCATCCTCTCCCGAATCCCTCATAAATTTCCCATCGCCGGCTCCGCCAGCGCCATGTTCCCATTAAACCTTGCAGGCTGATTGCATCTGTCAGTGTCACTGTCTGGGGCTGGAATGTGTCACCCTGCTCCAGAGGAGTCATTTATTTAGCTGTAGCAGAGCATTTCAGGACAAAGTGCTGGGTTAGATCACGGTGGGACAGTTTTCCTGCGGTGGCGAGCGCCGATCCATCTCGCGCAGCGGGAGGAAAGCGCCGCTGCTGGATTCTTTCCTATTTATTTTTCCTAAACAGAGGGCTGAGGAGTGCAAGAGTCACCTACCAAAAGGATCTTGCACTTTGCTGGAGCGTCCTAAGGAAAGGAAGTTTGCTTTAAAAAGTCTCCAAAACCCGTGAGTCTGGAGCAGACATTTTTTACCACCCTCCCTGTCGTGTCTCACTGCTTCTGTAAGGACTCTCAGGGTGCCCGGCTGGTGGCAGGTGGTCCCTGGGTGTGCTTCAGGGACCTTGCCGTGTGGTGGCAAGGGCTGGGGCTTGTAGGGTCTGGGATGTCCACGGTAGCAGGGGAAGCACGTACAACTGCATCCCAGCACAGCCCGCGTCCCTGCGGGCAGTGCGGGCAGAGAAGTGCTGGTGGTGACAGCGCGGTGACAGCAGGGAGCATCCAGCTGCAATGTGCCCCTGCCCACACCACGCGCAGCAGGTCCCTAATGATGAGGAGGGGTCTCTCTTGTAGCTATGAAATGTGATAATCAGGCATTCAGGGCTAAAATATAAAATGAAATTAGGTGCCTGCTCTCGTTACCCACCTAAGCTTGCAGCTGCGTGCAGGAACCTTGGGTGCTGGGAAATACTCTGGGCTGACTGTGGCATCCCCCATTCCTGTCTGGCAGGACATCATTCCCATAATGACAGGGATGTGTGTTTGCGGGGGACGGAGTGACAGAGACGAGGAGCCAAAGGGACGGCTGGGCACTTGCACCGGCTGTGCAGCAGGAGCGAGTCACCCTCGGCGCAGTGATGAAGGACTCGGCTGCCTTCCTTTGGGATACATGCCCTTGGGTGGTACCGTGCCACCGGTAACAGGTTTCCCATTGCTTTTTCCCGGCTACCTGTGCTGGTGTCCTCCAGGAGGGCTCAGATGTGCTGGGAAGTGCCTCTCCTCAGGGTGCTGCCCGGTGACCTGCATATGGTAGGGGTGGAAGAGACAGTCAGTCTGTATTGCTTTGTTTATAAGAACATATTTGCAGTGATTGATGTCCGAGCTGGGGAAGTATGCTTGCAAGTGAGACTTTAAAACATGAATCAAACAATGTTTGGAATACATACGCTGCTCTGTCAAACATTTCTCGACGTTTGGAGTCTGCAGAGCCTGCGCGTCCAGAGGTACCAGTGCCTGCGCGGAGGTGTCTGGAGGGAAAGCGTCTGCCTTGCTGCGAGGGTGAGCATGGGCATCCTTCAGCCTCGGCATCCTTCAGCCCCGGCATCACCTCTCTGCACCGAGAGGCTGCTGGGGACGGGTCGGGGTTTGCGCCTGTGGCCGCTCTGCCGAAGCGTGCGTGCGGAGGTGTCCCGTTAAGCCCCGTCCATCACAGGACATTCCTTTACGCGACGCTCCTTACTGCCAAATCGTCCCCCGGGGCTGCCGAGGAATGAAAGCGGTCCTGGAGGACAGAGTCAGCTTTCAGGCTTCCTTCCCCTCCAGATAACCCGATTGCCCATGGAGAGAAGAAAGGTCTGGAAGGGGCGGGCTGTATCCAGATGTTCACCAAAGTGCATTAAGACCCCCAGCCAGAGGAGCACATGCTTCAGGTTAAGCCCCTGAGCAGTCCCAGCTGCAGCAGTATTAATGAAGTCTTCAGTTAATTGCTTGCTGAATGCTCTCCCTGATAAGGGTGGGGGTGGTTTATAGGGGACAGGGAATCTTCTCGGAGTTTCTCTTTACATATCCTGCACGGGCATCTCTTCGTGTCGGCACCGCCACTGCCGTGCCACCTCCTTCGCCCATGGAGTGATGTGGGTTTCCCAGTTAAGAGAGCTGCCCGCACCCATCGTGCAGGGATCGTGGATCCAGCCCCACATTTTCTGGAGCTCTGCTTTCTCCTCCATTCATAGGGATGTTACCACTTCCCATCGCCCGTGGGGTGGGGCTGGACATGGCTCATCTCAGCAGAACCACCTGCTGAAATCACTGCCAGCTGCTGGGACACCACTGCCCCAGCTGCTGCATCCCACCTTCTCCAGGTCCCAGGGGACACCTTGTTCTCCCGCTCTGCACCAGCCCTGGACCACCACCTAACCCCACGGGAGAGGATCCAGGCCCGCCAGCTGAGTTGGGCCATGCCCTCAGCCTCAGGGATGCGCACCCATGACCTGATGGCACCAGGTGACATGCCACGCTCAGAGGAGCATCCTTGCCCCAGCGAGCTGTCCTAGTGAGCAGATACCCGGGGTGATGCCAAACTCCCCCTTCCTGGGAAAGGGATCAGTCAGGTACAATCTCAGGGGTGTG
Source organism: Fulmarus glacialis (assembly GCF_000690835.1). Lineage (NCBI taxonomy): Eukaryota > Metazoa > Chordata > Aves > Procellariiformes > Procellariidae > Fulmarus > Fulmarus glacialis. Next base: position 1,085 of record NW_009212892.1, on the reverse strand, counting down.
GGTGCCGGCTGGCTGCCGTTCACTGGCCATAAATGACGTTTCCAGCCCCGGACTGGATGAGGGCGTTTGGGACTGAGAGGGACACCAGAAACTGGGCATCCCTCCAGGACGGGCAGACCTTCCTTCTCTGCCTGCTGCTGCCCGTGGGGACAGCAGGTCTGCCTGTCTCATTCCTCCACCCAGCCATTATTCATTTATTTCCCCCAGGAACCCCAAGAAAACCATTAGAAAGATATTTTTGAATCGATGAAAACCAGAAGGACCACTGTTCCTCCACCCAAGCGCACCACCCTTGTGCGAAGTCTCTTTAACCGCGTGCACAGAAAACTCATCCCATGAGCAGATCCCCTTCTCTCGCGGGTCCTCTTTCGTTGCCTTTTAGGACGAGGGAGATTTATTCACTCTGTGGGTATTTTTAAAAGGTATTTTCTTTATAGCTGGGCTTCTCCTGCTTAGGCGAGATTAGAAGATCGTATTTCATGACTTCTCGTGGATCCCCTTCCTGAAGCTCTAATGAACTATGGATGAGTGACCGCGGTAATCCAGTCTGTGCAGGAGCTCGTTAAAGTTGCCGAGTCCATTATAATAACTAGCTACATCTGATCAGATTACTTCTTTGAATCGCTGATTCCACTGGCGTATGAGAGCCTGCTCTTATCCCAGCGCGGGCAGCAGGAGCCCTGGGCTCAGCGAGTGCCAGGCTCTCACCTTGTGTGCTGCTAACGAGGCACAATTTGATTAACTCATATTGCAGAAAGGCCACAGGGTTTCCCTTCGCTGCTTTGCTCGGCTGACCCCGGGCAGAGCAGGCAGCCTTGCGTCCCGCTGGAGACGAGTGACTGGTACAAAGAAATGATCTGGCTGTTTCCCGGTTATAAATAGAGATTTTGGGAGAGGGTTGGCAAGCGGCTGCCCAGGGCCACATCCAGCCCAGGTCCAAGACCAGCCTGTATCGGCTCCCTGCTGCCCTTCCCGGCAGCTGCCTGGTGCCAGCTCACCCCGGTGAGCCCACGGCCCCCACCGTGGCATTGTGCCCTCCCTGCGGCATCTGGGCTCGCCGCCCCAGAGCCATGGGATGGAGCCCA
>NW_009212891.1:5682-8245 GCF_000690835.1 Fulmarus glacialis | reverse complement strand
GGGCACTGCCTGCACCCCGGCTGCCCCCCGCGCCCCTCCCGCTGCAGCGCTGACCAGGATTTCAAAAGCACCCAAACCACTTATTGATGTCTGCTAAGCTGCTTCCCTTCTCACGCTCAATACTTCAGCCCCACTCATCTGCCCCTTCATCTCCTTCACCTTTCCCATTCCCTAACATCTTCGGAAAAAAACTCCCTTAGAGATTTATGCAATCCCCAAATCCCGGTGCTAACGTTGCCGTGTGCTCACTCAGCTCAGGACCCGTAACTCTCCTCCAGCCGATGCGGCGTGCAAGCTCTCCGGGGCACAGGCTGCCTGGGCGTACCCAGCCCCGGTAAAACTGCGCCTTGCTCTCCCCTGGTCTTTGGGAATGATTGCAACCGGCCGTTGCGGGAGCAAATGGGTATGTCGGTAGTCTCCCACATTGACTTGTTACCCTCATAAAGGCAAATCGCAACTGATTGCCCCTTACTTGTACCTACAACCCTCCCCTCCGAGCAAGACCTTAGGAACTGAGCACAGCCCTGCACAGCCCTGAGTTTAACCACAATTTACTGATTAGCTACCGGGCAGCAGCACATGGGGTTCACATTTCACCACTTTGGTGTTTTTTAAGCCCTCAATAAGCCATAAGATGCTCTGAGCACTCACCCTGTATCCCCTACAACCTGGTGTAAGCGGGAGGCTGAAGTCTCAGTGAAACGCTCCTCTACTCAATAACAGAGGGACATAGAAAATCATAGCCCAAAAAACCACAGCCGTGGGTAGATCTTATGCTGCTGGAGGATTTCCCAAGGACGGAGACGGCTGTGGGGCTTGGGCAGGAGGACATGAGGTGGATGCCGAGGCCAGCAGACCAAGGGGTCCCACGGAAAGCAAACCCCAAAGGAGCTGCAGGGCTGGGAGGAGACTGAAGGCGTCTTGGAGAGCCGAGCAAGATGTTCCACTTCATGGAAAGAAACTTTTGTGCAAACCCCCTCATAAAAAGCACTGCACAAAACCCACCCTTGCCAGTGAGCTTGGAAAGATGAAGGCTGATGATCTGAACCTACAGCAAGGCTAGCGTCTCAAGGAGAGGTCATCTGCATGATGAGCACAGAGGGAACTTCTGCTGGCGATAAATAAATACGGACAACGGGAGCTCTGCAGCCCGCCAGCCCCACCCCAGGTGCAGGCGGGTTCGCAGGACTCCTACACAGAAAGTTTTTTTGTGGGTTTGCCAATATTGCAAAACCACGGCGTAAGCCGGGTGAGAAACTGAAACCCTTTCAGTGGTCAGCTCAGCGCGGCGCAGAGCTGAAGGAGGCTGTTGTGCCGTTCTCTGTTTCGGGCCACATCTTTCCAAACCCCTTTCGCATGAGACAGATTCTTCTGCTCATGGTTTCGTGGGCAACACAAGAACCTAAAGCACTTGGGAGGATGGTGGCTCATTACAGCAGGAACTTGGGTTCTCCCAGAGGTAATTTACTGCAGGGAAGGACTTCCCGGCCGTGGCCAGGCCAGGAGGACTTTTAAACTACTTTCTTTATGTACCCAACTCTGGGGACTGGACCGGTCATGCATCATTGCAACGGCTCTTCTGAGTCACAAATTGTCAGGTCATCGTGCCAGGTGGCTGGAAATGCTGCACCACCATCTCGACAGGGGAACACTTAAGGAAAGTTCATCCTAATTAATTAAAATTGTGAATTTAAAGTGGATTAATTAAACTGCATTAAGTCCCTGTGTAAACTCCTCACTCAGACTTTAAAGAGTCTTTATTAAATTGCTCAAGCAAAATTCAACTAAACCAAATTAAGGCCGTTTCATTTCTAAATGACAGTGTCTACACGTGGATGTAATGCAGTTTAGCTAATCCACTTTAAAGTTATTTCACATCCATTTCAATTGTCCCCGTGCAGACAAGCCCGAGGAATCCCGTCGCTCATGAGCCTGTGTACAAATATGGGTAACAACAGGGCCATTTTTAGATTGCCTTTTTAGGAAATTATTTGCAAATATCCTCTTGGACAAGAGAGCAAAGAATTGATTTTCGGTGGGACCGGGGCAGGGAAGGACAGCACCCTCCTGTCGGCTCACGGCGTCTGGGAGGACAAACATCCCCGGCTTATCCCCGCGTTCAGGGAGACGTGGAGGAAAGGGAGGGGACGCGCACGGCCAGGAAAGCACTTTGCAAACGCAACTGCGCGCCCAAGGTGCCTCTGACCGTATCGCAGCAGGACGTTTCAGTTCCCAAGAGGGAAATGTGGAGTTTAAGGATGAAATACTGGAGATGAGGAAAACGGAGGGTGCTGGGCGTGATGTCTGTAGTAGGCGCACGGAGACCGCAGGTTCGCAAGTTGCGGTGACGTTGGCGCTGGGGGCTGCAGAGACCTTCCCTAAGCCCACCGAAGCTGCCGGGCGGGACGGGGGTGCAGTCTCCAGACCCCTTCACCGCGCGAGGCTGTGCCACGGGCCTCCCCGGCAGCCAGGAGAGGACTCCGGCTGCATTTAGCAAAGTTGGTGGATTTGGGGCATTCGCAGGGCCCGCTGCGAGAGGTGCGAGGGGGTTGGCGGGACGGCA
>NW_009212891.1:333-5575 GCF_000690835.1 Fulmarus glacialis | reverse complement strand
GGCTCAGGTTTGGGAAGGGTCCCTGTGTTCCGCCAGGCTGCCGGAGCCAAGGCTTTCTGCAGCCTTTCCAAGCAAACCGCTCGGCACCGAGGCCCCGCTGTCCTTGACCAGCGATTCCCCCTGCAACACCCACGATGTGGGGAGCTGCGCAGAAGGCAAAGGGTTAAGGCAGCCCTGCGGTTTACAATTTAGTAGACGTCAGGCCGGTTGGGGGTGTTACAATTTAGTAGCAGTCAAGCCCGCAGCAGCAGCGCAGACCTTCGCAGGGAGGCTGGAGAGGCTGGAATAACTGCTGGCTGGAGCTGCGGCACGTCCAGAGGCAACAGCAATAAAACCAGAGTGGATTACATCCCTTTAGAAACCCTCAGGAAAAAAGGAAAACAAGAGAGTAAAAAAAAAAAAAAAGGGAACGAAAGAAAGCGTAAACCACAGATTATGTCTGTTGGCTGTTTTTTGATAAGCTCTGCTACAAACACAATGCTAATGAGCGTAAGGGACATCCTCTGTGTGGGGCGGCTGCTTGACCGCATTTTGTCTGCATGTGGCTGATTTCCTCACCCACTGCCAAGCCCCGTGGCATCGCTCCCTGCCGGGGCTTTTCCTTCGCCTCCTCGCCTCGCCGCTCGGCCCTCCGCGGCCATCAATATTTCACCCAACCTGCGTGAGTCAGCAGTAACCGAAGGAAAGGACTGAAGGGAGAATAAACACGCCGTCGCCTGGAAACTTTCCCTCCGAAGCATTTCAGGGTCGCTGTACGCTGCCCACGTGAGCTCCGGAGCGGGGCTGGGCGGCTTCCGAGATCTTTTCGTATTAACACCATATGGGTTTCCCCCCCCCCACAGTTGATCCCAAAGTCCACCCGGCTCCTGGTGTTAATTTACCCTTTGCTAAAGCCTTAGCTGCCCCCTTTTATACCGCCGGGCTCTTTTCCGAACCCAATGGTGATTGCCTTCCTAAGGTATCTACTGGGTTGCGTATAATTCCTCTAATTAAATGTAAAGGAGAGATGGTTTGGTGGAGCACCATTTCATCATTTCCCCTCTCGCTTCACGCTGTGGACTTTAATGAGGACCTAAAACACCATCTTGACTTGGCTTTAGTTTCAGGCCAGATGAGCTTCGCTTGTTAAGACGGTCTTCGCTTGTCAGGAAAAATAGCTTTATTAAGGTCATGTAACGCGGAGGGTTTGATTAAAGCTAATCAAGGAAGAAAACCAGACTGAAGCGGCACGAATCAAACTTACTGCGACATGTTTAACATAACTTCACCTCGCCTATCTGTTAAAAGCAGACAGAAGTAAGATCAAGTTACCCAGAAGAATGCCTGAGCCGGGGGAGCGCGTATAGCACCGTACAGCACCGTATAGCATCGCACAGCACCGCACAGCACCGTATAGCACCGCAAAGCACCGCACAGCATTGCACAGCACTGCACAGCAGCATACAGCACCGTAGAGCACCGCACAGCACCGCACAGCACCATACAGCACCGTATCGCATCACACAGCACTGCATAGCACCATACAGCACCATATAGCACTGTACAGCATCATACAGCACCGCACAGCACCGCACAGCGCCGTACTGCACCGTAGAGCACCGCACAGCACCGTATAGCATCACACAGCACTGCACAGCACTGCACAGCACCGTACAGCACCACAGCACAGCACTGCACAGCACCGTGCAGCATCATACAGCACTGCACAGCACTGCACAGCACACACAGCACCATACAGCACCGTACAGCACCACATAGCACCGCATAGCACCCTGCACCATCATACAGCACCGCACAGCACTGCACAGCACCGCGCAGCATCATACAGCACCACACAGCATCATACAGCACCATACAGCACCGCACAGCCACCGCACAGCACCGCACAGCACCGCACAGCACCGCACAGCACCGCACAGCACCGCACAGCACCGCACAGCACCGCACAGCACCGCACAGCACCGCACAGCACCGCACAGCACCGTGCATGCTGCAGCTTAACCCATGAGGAGCTTCCTGGGAGCGAGCCGGCAAACTCCGACACCGCTGCTCTGCTTTTAATCCTCAGGAGCCGGGCTTCCCGGCGCACGCTCGGTGCAGGCTAATTGCCGCCTGGTGTAGCAGCCTGGCCGGCCGTGCAGAGGCGGCCCTGGAATCCACACCGTGCCGGCGTGCTAATCTGGAGGGGTTTCTAAACCTAAATAACAGCGGATGGCTGCAAGTGTCACGCTCCCGACAGAGCGGGTGCCACGCCGGGTCGGAGACCCCGTCCCGCTTTCCTCCGGGCTGTTTCATCAAGGTGATGGGAGTTTTACAGAAAATGCAGCGGCATTTTTCAAATCCAAAGGGCTGTCCCGACACTGAGGCTCGTTACGGCAGTGCCTCGTTTTTTGGATTTTACTGGATATATTTTTCTATATTTTACTCTAAAGAGTCTGCAGCTGGGAGCTCGCCCTGCTTCCTCCGTGCAAGCTAACCACTGTGCTCCTTGCTTTTAGTTTTACTTTGTTTTTACTACGCGATGTCAACAAATGCAGACGGGGCCATCCAAGGAGATCGTTTGGGAGAGCCGGGGGGGGAAAAAAAATTTTAAAAAATAGGTGCTGGTCCATAAGTTTGTAGAGTTTCTGAGAAACCTACAGCCCCGGTCAGCAGCCAAACGCCATCGGCCAGGCCCTCGAGCGGGCCCTCGAGCTCCATCGACTGCAAAACACCCGTGTAAAGTGCTTTGGAAAACACGGATGAACTCAAGCCCTCGGCACACGCGGAGCCCGAGGGACGTCGTCCCGCCTCGTGGGGTCTGGATCCTGCCGAACCGTCCCCCAGCTGCCAAAAGTAAAACTGCCAACCGAATCGCCTCCGCTTTTTGGTTTTGCTCCTCAGCCCCCGGCTGGAAGGAAAACGCCGACGGATGTTTGAGACGCGGGCGGATTAAGCCGCAAGGTACAAGCTCTCACAAGCAAAAGCAATTAAACGAGGGCTTTTTGTTGTGTGGTTTTTTTTTTTTTTTAAGGGAGAAGTTAGAAACTCGGCGCTATAGAAGGGGCTTTTTAAGGATAATTTTCTCCAGAGAAGTTCAGGAACTCCGAACATACACAGGGATATCCTGCTTAGGACAAGGCTCAGCATTAAAAAAACACAGTCTAAACAAAAACGTGGGACGACTCCCCTGCTCCAGCTCCGCCGCTCGGCGAAGGATGGACAGGAAATTACCAGCAGTGGCATGGGGGCTGCTGCCAAGAGGGAGCGCGGAAACAAAAGACCCTCTATTGTGTAGGAAAACCTGACATCCATCCCCTCTGCTATACTCTGAACTCCCGTAAACCTTTCCTGTGAGATATGATTTGTGAGAGCTTTCCACGTTTCCAGTGCCCTGCGTTTCCCCCTCCCCGGCACATGCAAGCGGGATCTGCCTCTACACCGAGTTTCGTACCGACGCCAGCCTTCAAAAGCCCTTAATTCTTCTTCTTCCTCCTCCAGCAGCCACCCCACAAACTGCCATTAAAAAAGCAAATGAGAGATTTGCCCTCGCGAGAGGCGGCAGCAGCCCCATATTGCACAAAGGGCTGAAGGGGCTCAATTTTCTTCATTACTCGGTTGGTTCGCCTTCAGTGCAAAACAGGGAGCTTTTTTGGTAAAACGGTAATATTTGATATTTCTGTGTTTCTTTTCAAAGCCGTACACTGTAATTGACTAACGGGTCACTCTCAATTAATTATATATAACAAGTAGAAGATGCAGAGCAACGCTCCCTCCCCCAAATTATGTCCTTTGGTTATTTAAATAGGTGCAAGTAGAGGGATGGGAGAAGGAACAAGTCGGTAAAGTATCAGCTGTGGAAGTTTGTTGGGAACTTTCCAAAACCCTACATCTGCTTGGCAACAGCTCAGAAAGGGATATGGTTACTCTTTTAACAGTAACACAGCTTTCCCAGGCTACAATATATGAAAAACAGCTTACCCCCAAGCGGGGAAGGGCCAAGCGAGAGCTGCAAAAAAAACCCCCCGGCCCCGCCGTGAGACCCCGTCACCTCCCCAGAGCCGGCCGGGGACCATGGCAAACGCCATCCTCCGACGCAAGGAGGTGGGCAGGTGGGCCGTGGGAGCCCCCCGAGCCCCCCAGCACCCTGGGGTGGGCCGCGCTGCCATGAACATCTCGGGGTCCCTCCTGCCGCAGCAGGAGAGGGGGCTCCCGCACCAGGTCCGGCTCCAACTTTTTTGGGGAGAAACACGGCACAGCTCCTGCCAGCGTAAGCATTCGTTCACCACAAACAACACATCTAAAGGCACTGGTTTTAATTATAGCATTAATTGATCTCTCTCTCATTTTTTTTTTTCCAGCTGCTAATTAGAGAGATAATATCTCGGTTGCTTTACGAGCGTTAGAAGACTTTTGCTTGCGTGGAGATACTTCTGCAGTGGAAAGCAGAGGTGGATTGCACAGAGAGCAATCATTTTGCAAAGAGAAGAAATGATTTACCACAGTTGGGTGCATTTTTTATATTTTAATTAATCTCGCTTTAGTCAAAAAAAAAAAAGAAAAACTTCCCGCGGCCCATTTTGCGATTAGAGGGCAGGGAGGCATTAGGAAGATTTAGTGCCTCTGGCAGGTCAGGAAAACACGTGAAAAAATCAGAAGTAAAAACAATAGCACAAGAGAAAGGGGGAGCGCGTTTGGCACGCGATAAGACGCCTCTCCATCGCAAACGGCGCGGGACGCGGCGGCCCCAGCCCTCCCACACGAGGAGGGGTCTGCAGGGAGCATCCCGGCACCCCACGCCTGGCCCGGAGGTCGGTGGGCTCGGCACGCCGCTGTCGCTCCTCCGAAGCCCAGGATCTTTGCCGGAGCGGAGGAAACGCGCGTCTACATGTAGTTTTACAACTAGGCGAAAGTTCCCGCGGTGGCAGGACGCGCGGCTGGCACTGCCTAGTGTGACCCATTTCTAAAATAATTACAGCCTGAGTCACAAACCTGTTAAGACCCAATTAACAAAAATGTTATGCATCAGTGATGCGTGTTTTGTCCAGAACTTTTAATTCCACAGTTTTTCCAAGTAAATTCTCTCTCTTTATTTTCTAGTCATTAAATCCCCTCCCCTGGGTGCGAGCGGTTGCCTTCCCATTGTGTTGCGAAAGGGTTAGCGGGCCAAGAAGTCAGAAGGAAAAGGGTGTCGTTACTTGTTGCCACTTTGTGGTGGTGAAAAAAAAAAATTTAAAAAAAAAAATTTAAAAATAAACTCTTG
>NW_009212891.1:0-295 GCF_000690835.1 Fulmarus glacialis | reverse complement strand
GGGCGGGGCCGGCCGTGGGGTGACGGCGGGGAAGGAGCTGGCTCTGCCCTGGCCTTTGCAGACAAGAGGAGGCAGCGGAGAGGATTTTATTTGGCAGATGGGTGCAGCTATTGAGCTTATGCAGTAGTGGGTTTTTGGCTGCCCGAGTGGGTAGCCTGTTGTTTACTGTTTATGGATTTGTCAGTTTTAATTATTGTGAAGTGCCCAGATGCTCTGGCGACCAGTGCCATAAGCATTTAGGGAGCAAATATATAACAAAATGCACTTGAAAACATCTCCGCTTCCTCCCCATCCC
>NW_009212890.1:0-5089 GCF_000690835.1 Fulmarus glacialis | reverse complement strand
TCGTCTGCAAACTTACTGAGGGAGCACAATACGATAGAAACCCCATATATATCACTTAAACTTAGTGTTTGCTGTAGATACTGTGTTAGCTTATGAAGTTATCAGGTCAGCATGCACAGATGTGGTCAATGTTTGGAGCCTCTACTCTTCCTGTTCCCTCCATAAGTTCTGTGTGAGTTTGGGGAAAAATGCAGCATTTTCAACTCAGAAAATAACAAAGCAGAAGCAGGGCTGTGGTGTGGGATAATCATTACTTCACAGCACACAGCTTGGATTGCTACTGCTTTCCATTTTGGAGTAAAAGTATGTGAATCATGTCAGATAAACATTTTAGCTGGGTAGATACATTGAAGGAAATGTTTAATAGATTATTTTAAAAAAAAAAAAAAGACACATAGATTCCTAGTCATCTATCTATAGCTCTGAATGATGGAAGTTATCCATCTTGAATTCTCATTATTCTTGCAGTATTGGTTACCTCATTTGCATAAAATGAATAGAATAAATTGTTACAAATCCAAAAATATACGGTTGCCAGGATACATCTTGCTAGATGCAAATGAAAATGGGTTTGTGCCGACCAGCCTAAAATAGTTTGGTACTTAGACATTTTCTTATTAACATTAATAGTGATAAATGAAACATTACATATCCAGTGAGATATTGAAATTATTACTACTTGTTTCACAATAGGAATATTATTTCAAGCAAATCTGAACTAATTTTTGTATAACGTAATTCCACTAAAATACCCTGCAGCTTCATTGTAGAAGCAGCACACAGAATGAAAATATATTCCATGTTTGCTTCTTGATAAACTTTTGAATTAAAAAAGTAAGTTTCCTGTTAATTGTTTTTATGATTTTCAGTGCTAGAGCATTAATAACAAGCATCTATCAGTGTATAGGAACACTATTATTATGCTTTGTCCATGTATATGTGGATAAGGTAGTTACAGCCGAGAACCATACCCAAAAAAAGTCCTAGGGTCTAATCACATTCCTATACAATTACATAGCCAAAGTCCCATTATTTAAAGTATATTATTCTGACTTGCTAAATAATGACAAAAATATGATTTATTTTTATTTTAAGCAATATATTTTATAAATCTCGACTATTCTTAAGCTGTATGCATGCATATCGATATCTTTAAAAGCCTATACCAGAAGCTTAATCATATCACTTTCCTGAGTAAAGTCATTTAATTTGTGTAAGATTGACAATGAAAATAAGTCTGCATTGAATGCCTAATGAAGATAATTAACGTATAAAATAAATACATTTTTATTGTGTGCCATTCAAGGTCTGTACAAGTATTTTAAAGGGGATTATATTTCCTATATATTGGCTTCCAAACAGGTAGATAAACACAGGTCAGATTTCCAGCTGTATTCAGGTGAGACTCCTGTATTTTTGGTGAGCGGTGTAGCTGCTTTGATCTGCCATGGTCGGTCCCTTGCCAGCAAAGGGATGCTGGAACGCATCATCAACGTCATGCATCAGTTGATACAAGAAATAAACTGGGGGTTTACTGCAATAAAGGCTGAATGTATGCCGAGAAAGCAAGCTCTTTAAGTTGAAGATATCTACAACAATTGAGATGCAGAAGTTTTCTCTGCCCCCTTACTAATGGTTGGTTCTTTGAGAGGAGAGAAAAATACTGACAAAAGCACAACAGCACAATTTTCTCATAGGAAACAATTTCAGGCACAATTCAGAGTTGTAAAATGACAGATTAACTCCCTCGTCTCCTCTTTTGGTTTATTATGTCTCAAAAGTTACTGGTTTTACTCCTAATTTTCAGTGCTGTAACGGAGAAGAAAATTATGTCGCTAAATTCCAAAATAGCACTGAGGTTTGTCTTCAAGTGATGAGCAGCTACAATTCCAAACAATATCAGTGCTACCGTGAATTATGCAAGTGATGACAGGATCGTACTGAATATTCATATAATTTACTTCATAGAATACATTATTCTTTTTTTCTGTGTTAACCACAAAAATAAAGTACTTTCAGGCTAAGGAGATGATTAAGGGGCTGATTCAATGTCCATGGAAATTGAAGACACTTTCCTTTGAATTTGGTAATCTCTGAACTGGGCTCCAAACCTTTCTTTTCTGAGAATGCTCTTTGTACTAACCTTCTTCATTTCAGTCTGCACAGAGCTAAAATGAGCATTAAGAAAGATGTCCTTTTATTCGACAAATCAACTCCTACATGTAATACTTGAGAAAACTGCTAGATAAATACCTTAGTTGTGCTTAGCAAGTTAAACATCAAAGGCTGAAAACTCATGTTCCCATCTGTTCTGAGGCTGCTGGTTGCATCCAGGTGATTGTTAGCGCAATTCTGCATAGAGCTGTGAGTTTCAAGACTTGCAAGGCACCTTACTTTCTACAGAAGACTAGACAACGCTGTTCCAGGTAGATAAAAATTCAAATATTTCCCAACATTGTAGATGATTTTATGAATCATTCCTGTTTAAAAAAAAATTCTCTGTATCACCAATCAAATTACGTCAGACGTTATAAGGCCAGCACCTAAAAAATTTGGGAAGTTGCTGCTGTGCTGCTATGTCCCAGTTGAGCCATGGCAACTGGTTGTGTATACATTGTCAAAACTGTGAAATAAAATGTGTTAAATTCCCCTGAGATTGGAGATTGCAGATCAATTTGGATGGGATTCAGCGTGAGATTCAGACTCCTAAATTTTAGATGTCTGTATGCAGGTGTCTTCAGCTAGGTGTCTAAGTTCCCACTGTCGTCAAGACAGATGCACTTGTGTAGCAATGGGCGCTCTGAGCTACTGTACAGGTCACAGGACCTACAGGAGACCTGATGCTTCTGGAAGAGCAGTAGAAAACAAGGCAAGATACCCAAGGGCATCTTAAAAAGCCCTGATTGTTTCTGCTTACCCCACCTGTGGATCAGGACCTGGGTCAATGGAGCCAGGGTAGCTTTGAGCTGTGATGACACATCCTCTTGGCGGTTGGTCCATTGCGTTGCCCATCAGACAATTGATTGTAGGCGCCTCTGCTTCTTGTGATGCGTGAGACACTCATGAAAGCACCAGACCTGGACCCTACTACTGACTGTAATGGGAGATTAAACACCTAATTAATGTCTAAGAACATGCAGGTGTCTGTATACCTAAATTTAGAGGCACAATTCACCTGCGTACATGCAAGCACATCCTTTCACCTGAGAAGGTTTAGGGTGTTTGAGGTACTGGGATGGGGCTGGTAGAGATGAGACAGAACTTTATGGGAATCCTGCACCTCTTCAAAGCAAAAACTGTGCGCTATGTGAGATTCCTCATGGAATCCAAGTGATTAGAGATGACTTTATTGAGGAATTTGAACCCTACCCCATGTGCCTCAAACTGAGTTTGTCTCACGCCGGCACTGGGATAACAGTTTTGTACAAACAGTTACCGTAGCTTGGCTAACACGCAAATAGCCAATTAAACAATTATTTCCCGGTCCCCAACGTCATTGTCCAAAGCTGAGAATCTGAAATCCGTCGCTTGCCTGCCATTCCCCCTACAGGCTGTTCAACTTCAGTCTTATGGCAGTATGTGACGCTAAAGCTATGTAGATGTTCTACAATTCATTTCATCAATATATAACAGTCCCTTTGTTTTGGGGGGATTTAAAAGTTGCACTTTTCTAACTCCTAAATACTATCCATATCCAGAATCAAAATACTCTTCCAGGTAAGTCCCTGATGCATTCAGTGCAGACAATCTGAGAGCGTACATAACATGCACTAGTAGAGTCAGAATATTTCCAAATGATGGGTGACAGCTGCCTCTTCTTTTGTAAAAACATCCAGTTAAAGACATGTCCATTACACAGCGGTCAGAAGGCGTGCCCCAGAAAAATAACTAAAAGGGGACATTAAGCTGTTAACTGGGAATGTGAGGTTCAGTTCTCTCTCCTCGTTCAAGTCTCCCATGTGACTGTTCTTCCCGCTTGAAAGTGGAGCAATGCTATTTACTTCTTTTAAAAGGTACTTTGAGACTTGTGGATAAAAAAATGCAAACCAGCAGCTTCATGTTCTACTAAGCTGGGTGCTGTAAGGGTAACTATATTAAATATGTGCTACAGTAACATACACCAAGCCTTTTAACAGACTAAATATGTCACTCAAATTATTTTCTAACTAGAAAATGTGGAATTTTCAGACCAAAGAAGAACAATTCAAGGACACCTGGGTACAGCCTAGGTAAAGGCAAGAAGTTAAAGCGTGTAAGTGATGCTGCTCTGGGACGCTGGCTCAGTGCGAGTGACAGGCCAGAGGGTCAAGCCCGCAGCAGACGCCACGTGCTCGCAGCTCTACCAAACCGCTCGGCTTCACAGCGCTTCAAAACCTGCCTTATTCATGAGAATCACACCTCTCGGCACGCACAGGCCCTCTCTCCTACGCATCTGCCCCAGGCAGAACGCAGCACTGAACTCTCAGGGTCACTGGCACAGTGCTGTAATGGCTTTGTGGTCAGCATCACGGCTCCCCACATTTAAAGAGCTTGGCAAGCGAAACCCTGGTATGAACAAATAACTAGATATTTCTATGCTGCATTTCCAATATTGTTACTTGTAGGCTTTTTTCTTTTTTTTTTTCCTTTCTTTCTTCCTGTAAATGACTCAGAAGCTGGCTTTTGGGGAAGGGGGAAACCGAGCGCGGCATAGCCACTCTTGCAACTTTAACCTTATTTAACCCTCAAAACAGCAAGAGGAAGTACAAAGTATTTTCATGAGCTGTGAATGGGCTCAGATCTGGTTTTGACGTCTTGAGGAAGTACTGCCTTCTGCAAAGCCAGAAATGCAAAATATGTATTTGCAGTCCCGCTGAACTCATTTACACACACGCTGCCACCCCCATCCCATTTTTTTTTCGCCCACCCCCCCCACCGAAAAAAAAAAAAAAAAAAAGAAAAAAAAAAGAGCCCGCCGGCGGGGAGGAGGGGATGGGATCTCTGCGAAACGGGGCGGATTTGGGTCAGGGCCGACGCTGCCGGGCGCGGTGCAGCACGGGTGACAGCGGCACGTTTCCCTGCCCTTATTTCTAAGCAGACACCCCAGACG
>NW_009212889.1:0-19338 GCF_000690835.1 Fulmarus glacialis | reverse complement strand
GGGCGCCCTCCGCTCCCCGGAGTGCCCGCAGCGCTCCCAGCCCCATCGCCTCCCGGCTGCGCTTTGTCTGAAGGAGATGTAAAATCCCCCGTCGTTCAAACGGCCCCGGGGGCAGCCTCCGCGCCGGGTGGGCAGTGACACACGGGGAACAATACGACGCTCGGCTTCTTGAATTACTCGGCGTTGCTCGGGTCTGCGCGGCCCGCCGGTCCCACGCAAAATCAGAGCGCAACAAACACACTTTCCCGACTCTTTTTTTTTTTTTTCTTTTTTGTTGTTTTTCACAACCACGATTACGGCGTAAAATATAACGGCTTTCTAATGAAAAAGGCTGGTGCGTTTTATTTGTTCCTGTTTACAGTTCGAGATTTCATCTGCATAATTGTATTGTGTTTCTCGCTTCAAATAAACCGCTTTGAAACCGTCTTCCTTTAATTAATTTAATGTATTTTCTCCGTGCAGCTGGCAGCGTTAGGTGTCTATCAGATTGTCATTTTCCATTAGGATTGTTTAGAAACCGATAAGAAAACAAACAGGCTCCTCTTCTAAATAGGTTCGTTCCCCTTCCTCCCCGCGCACAGCTCCCGAGACACTTTGGAAAGAGCAGAAAATGTTTTTTTTAACCGAAGTCAAATCGAGGAGAATCTGTACTACAACATCAAAGCGAATGGAGACGTTACAAAATTGGTGGAGTTACACCACCATCTGTCGTTAAGCTTCGGGACTACAAAAGTTCACGTGTATAATAAATCTTAACGAGGTGAGGGCTGGCAACTTTCTTTTTTTCTCTTGTGCCTAGAAATCTTGCCCGCGTGGCAGAGTGGGTTTCCCTGCGTGGTTTGAGCCTCCCGAGTGACGGGCGGCGGATTGCCGGTGCCCTTCACAAACGTGCCTGTCCTCTGCCACCTGCCACGCTGCACCCTGCGAGGCCAAGGGGTTTCTTCTGGCACCTGATGGCCCCAAGCAGTTGCTCTTCAAAACGCACTGGCAGCCACATTTCACAGTACTTCTTCACCTCAAGAGGTTGCATTCATAAAACACAAACATACACCAAGAATTTTAAATTAAAAAAAAAACCAAACCACAACCAAACCACAAAAAAAAAAAAAACCCAACACAAAAAAAACCCCACAGAGCTCTTATCTCTCCAGCTGTAGGATTCAATTTATTCCATTTTGTATACCCATCCTTCTGCAAAGCTGCGTCCTGAAAAGAAATATATAGATAACACACCTTGGAATAGTATCTGGGAAAAAGCTGTGATGTCCTAATGCTACCTCTGATTACTCTTAAAATTTCAAGAGCTGTAAACAAATCCTTAGAGGAATCGCAGCTATTTTATATCACCCAATGTAAACCTAGTACCTGCTTTTGTGAGATGTCCATGTGAGAGCTGCCATCAGACATCAGCTCTTTCTAAATTCTTCTGTTAAAGGGCTTGCAAATGTGCATTTCACATTTGCCATAGTTACCAAAGAATCAAGAAGGAAGATGCGTTTTCTTCGGGATTTTCTGGGTACTGGTGTTCCCTGTGCTTCAGAGACCAGTTGCTAGTCAGAATGAGGAATATGCAAGCAGGGATCCTCACAGAACCCTGCCATCAAAACCATCAAGTTTATCATTATTTTGTCACAGTTCCTATTTTAAGGCAGATGTGCTTTAGTAAGTATTGATCCAAATGGGTTGCTGTATGGAATGCTTATCATTAAAAGTCAACCTTCAGGTTGTTTCTCTTCCACTGTGGAAATTCCCAGCTTTTTTGCCTGTCTTTAGCCTGACATTTTGCAAGTGCTCACAGTCCTTATACTGTAATTAGCACTAGGCATTTCCCAGTACTACTATGAGATGAAGATGGCAGTTCAACAGACTCATACAAATCCTGTTTCCCAATCTGATGCCTCGTCCCAGCAAAACTCCATTTCCTGTATCCTACCAGTAGCTGTTGATACTCAGAAGGAAAGTTCCACTTTTAGCTTGTTGACATGTCAAAAGAAACTTGTTTCCTCTGAAGCTATTCGACCACTTTCCAGGCTGTCTCATAAACTGCGGAATTATCCTGCAGGCAATAAACACTTTCAGCATTCCATTACATATATATGTAAATAACATGTTATTTACATGTTATTCTGGGGAAAAAAAAAAAAAAAATTACCTTCTCCATAGTCAACTAAGCTCTCATAACCAACTAAGCTCTTTGAATCAACATTAGAAGCTAAGGTTTCTGAATTGGTGACAAAGGTGTTTAACATTCACCTGATTGAAATAAATCCTGTGACACTTTCTCAGCTTTGAGAAATAGCTACGCCATTACAACCAATTACTGATTTAGGAACGTTTGGTAAAAACCTTGTGTCCAAAAATTTTCTGATCATTTCAGAGTTTGCACTGCCTACAGTTTTATATATGTTTGAGTGTAATTTCATTTTTAAGTTATTCAAAAGACATTATAGCAGCAACCAAACTAAAAAAAACAAATAATTAAGAGTTGCTGGAGAAAAGGAAAACAAAGCATGGTGCTCAAAGTTGTCTTGCCAGAGTTGGAACAAATGCTGCCCCAAACAGTACTGACCAAAAAGGGGGATTACACTGGGTCAGTCTAATTTCTTTGATATAGGAAAAAAAAAAGCTGTGCAAATCTTCGACTCGATTTGTGTATTGGAAAAACATGGCAGAATTTTTGACATTGCATTTGGCATCTTTCTTCACCTATTTTGTGGCCAGGTTTGGAGAAATATGCCATGCTGACATTTCGGGTCCTCGTCCCCAACCATTAATTGCATATATGAAAGTCTTATTTAGCCAAAGGCGAGGAAAGTTTTAAGGCTGCTAAACCTTCTGGTGAGTTTCCAAAGTATAACCCAGGGAGCAGTATCACAAACATATATAAACAAGTAGCTGCGTGAGTCCCATGAACAGCTCATAACTTCTGGAAAGTTTGCCATCTGACCTGTAAGGTGGTGCTAAAGTTTAGGCACCTAAATCGAAGACTGCAGTCTTCCAAATCCTTGTTTGGCTCCCGAGGAGTTAAAATTGGTAAGTTGCCAGTAACATTCCTTAGGCTCCTAAGATACCACTTCCGAAAATACTCAAAATAACAACTGTCACAGTCAGGCTGAAAAGCTTGGCCAGTTTCCTAAGCCTAACCAACCTCCTAAACTAGGCATCCTCTGTGCAGCTGAGGATGAAATTGCAATTGGGTAAAATGCCCAATCAGTCCTTAGAGCAGCAACTGACCCAAGCCTCCCCTTTCCTCCATACCATCCCACCCGCTGGGCTGTGTACCCACACTTCTCCTGCTACTCCAGCTAATCTTCGACCCCTGTTCTGCCAAGTGGCCCCACCAGACTGACCAAGTGCTTAGGTCATGGTCCTGGGAGGTGACTGATGGCTTAGGCCCAAAGAGGGTCTAGAAGCCAATTAGAATAGCATAATTTAGTTACTGTATTAAAAAAAAGACATTGCAGCAACTCCCTTTCACTGTCATGTTTCAAACCATCGGTGGGAACACCTGCTGCTTTTATGAAACAGACCATAGAAGCACCACCTCCAAAAGAGTGTTCAGGGCTCTGAATGGCAAAATAACAGGGCAAAATAACCCAAGAAGGGGTTGCCGCAGTTAAGGCAACGTTGTCTCTAAAGCCTTTCCTGCAATTGCCTTGAGCGACTCAGAGCGCTGACCGCTGTGAACATCACTCCGAGGTTCTCAACTTCCTTGCCCTGATACACATCTCAAGGTTATGGATTATATGGGATTGCATGTAGGAACAAGGTAAGTCAAAAAGCAGGCTCAGCAGTGAAAATGTAGCCCTGACTATAAAACAATGAGTCTTCACAAGTTCCACCAAGGTCTGAAGTCCAACCTTTCCTTTTCTATCATGTGCTCATTTATTTGCATTTTTCTCCTTCCTGACTTCCTCAGAGCAAAACTTAAGTCAGGGACTTGCAGAAATTTATAACAGAAATCTTCCCGACAGGCAGATTTTTCCCTTTTGTTTGGTCTGTTGCTTCCACTCTCCTCTTCCAGCTGTAGTACTTTCTCACCCCTCAGTAGAAGGTTGTGTAGAAGCATCTCTGCTACAAGTTGTGCTCCAGTGGGAAGCGTCCCCTCCAGATGAACTGCTCCAGCCTCATTCAGAACAAACAAGGTATGTGGGTTGGTAGAGCAGTAGTAAATGAATGGGCTTCTTGTGGTATGATTGCACAAGGCCTCTGATAGACTTGTCACAGGGCATGCATGAATTGCCCATGGGTTATCGTTTGCTCTCACAGAGCAGAAATTCATCTGCCAGAACCTGAATTCTGCGGAGGGAACAAACAAGGTTCTGCTTCACAGAAGAAAACAGGATCAATTCTCTTCCAGCCCCAAATGTAGTTTTCAACACTGATGTCAAACTATGACTTTGTAATACCAAAAGAGCACATAGTTATTTTCTAGCTCTTTCTTCATGAGCAAAAAATACTTACATTTAGGAAAATACATTTAGTTACCAAACAACAGTTACAGCTGTATCTGGACAATGATTTTCTTTGGTAACACAGACACAAGGACCGCATTAAAGATGCAAAATTACGTTCCATTTCATGACGTTTACACATCTGTAACAACATTCCAGGCATTCTGGAAGTTTTGTCAGTATTTAGGGTTAGGGGACGGAGCTGTCATTTTAGAAACCATTTCTATGTCATACACACAAATTAGCATGTATTAAGTAGTCATCTTTCCGCCCACAAGCAGTTGTGTAGAATTCATGGGTTTGGGAAGTAAATTGAAAGCAGACCGTGGATGTTAACAATATGGTTAGATACAAGAGTTTTAGGCTAGTCAAACACTAAATAAACAAACCCCTTTTTTAGGTTTATTTAAGAGGACTGCGGGGACGCAACCTCAGAATACGTATTTTTAAGGCAATAGAGATACTGCGTTGTAGATGTGAATTACAGAGTTCTGTGATACAAGAGCAGCAAAGTAACTTGTTTTCCAAATTTGTACAAAACTATAATCAAATAAATGACAAAATACTACTTGCTTCCTCAGCATACCACTTGTCACTTTCCTTCAACAGCAAAACCTGCTTTTTTTATTGCTACAGCTACACAGCCAATACAGCTAGGAGGAGAATCAGAGAAATTTAGGATCACGCACCGTCAACACAAGTGGATATCACAGCGCTGCACTTTAGTCTGTCAGTTACTTTACTCATGGTGTAAGAAGCAAAGCAGTAGGCAAGGGAAAGTGACTCAGAAAAACAGTACTTTTTAGAACAAACGGTTTGTAAAGAAAAGAAGTACTATCTGTAGCCTCGGACATTTGTATGAAGGCAAGCAGTTTAACAATTTTATACCCAGCCGTTAAAAAAAAGAATCTTTAAAGAAATTATTTTTATTCACACAGTCTAATTTTTTGGTGTTAGACATCATTTCTTGTCGCGGTAGCAAACTGCAACTACACCCAAATCCTTTTAGTAATTCACAGTTCCCAAGTGCAGTCGAAGCTGGAACCGTGCTAGCTCCTGTGCTCCGTATTCCCAAGGATGAGGCTCCAGCTGAAGCTTACTCTAATATTTGGAAAGTGTGGTCAGCAGAGTCAGCTGCTTGAAATGTATGCACCTTCCTACCTCAGTCCAACCATCCAGCAATTTTGTGTGCATTTGCTGGAGTGCTTTGTTCCTAAAACTTGGCAGCAAGCATCTTAGCCGTAAGAGAGAGGTCAACATTTTCTCATCAAGGGAACAATTCTTCTATCCGTAAATGTCTCTTATGTGTCAGACTTTCAAAAGAAGTCACCACTTTAGGAACTAAAACAAGTGACCAGTGCACGCTAATGAAGTCAGCACCTTTTAAAGAAATCAGATTATCAAAGGGTACGGCTGAATCTTGAAAATCTGGTCTTTAAAAGTACTTAAATGGATGCTGACTTCTTAAAAATCTCTTCCAGTTAGGAGTGCTACACACACAGAATTCTGGCATTCTTCTTTATTGAAAATCTAACACTGCAGCACCACGCTGCACTACGCAGATGCACAGAAAACCTTTATTTTGGACCTACTCCAAATCCATGCGGAAGAAGGGAAAAGCAGTAAGCGCCCGTTTGAAGAATTACCTGTACTGCCCATATGTCTGCATACTTCTTACAGTAATTTATTGAATTTAATATAACAGGTGAACTGGTGCTACTTGCTGTAATAAAGGTTTAAGAGGGATTATTCTAGGAGATATCTGCTAGTTTATTCATGGATTTTAATGGGGGCTGGTCTGGGCCTAATATAAGCATTACTTGAAAACTTACCTGATGCAAGCATTACTTAAAATCTACAGAAAGATTGTTGGTTTCACCACGACTATGACCAGCTAACTACAAAGTGTATGGAGACAAAAAAGAAGTTAAAATGTAAAGGTCCTTAATAAATAAGAACAATAAATCAGCAAGGTACCTCTTGTATTCTTTATACTGATAAGAAATTCAATTCATGTTATAATAGTCTGTGTTTGTGTATCACAGACTATTTAAAATACGTAACTATAGTCTAGAAGTGGAGAAACAGGTTTGGCTTTTCAAAAAATACAAAACCAGCAAGGCTTTGGTTTTTTTTGTTTTTTGTGTTTTGTTTTTTTTCCCCAGAATTAAGCTTTGGCTTCTTTTTGGGCAGGCAGGTTTGAAAGGACTTTAAATAATGTGGAGAAACTTTAAGAGAGTGATCAACCATCAAAACAACCCTGAAGAGTTCCTGCACTGTCCTTCAGTAATATCTCCCTCTACCCACACTGATACCAATGGATATGTAAGCAACTATCCTATGGATATTTCAGCACTGAATTAAGCCTCATACCAGAACAGAAACACTCATTTTGAATAAAATTCAGGTACTGATAGCAAAATAAAAGACCAAATTCTGTACTGTACATCGGCGTCAGGAGCCTGAATGCTAAACAAGAGAAATTGATACTGTTCATTTAATAAATGAGTTTGTCTTAGCTGGCCTGAAACCTGATGGGAATGTATATACATGGTTGGATTATTAAAATGAATGTTGTAAACTCCTTAGGAAAACTGTAGAGCAGGTGAGCAGAAGTAAGAAGGTAATCAAACAACTGAATTTTAGGCTCTTCCTTAGATAGTTATTTTATGAATACGTGGTCTCTTTAGATTTCTTAAATTGTTAGATGAGACAGGAGATTCATGTTGATGCTTTGAATCCCCGTAGTGTCTTTCAATTGAGTATAGGGAGTGAGACAAACTAACCTTCAAAATTGAAGACTTATTTTGGCTAATATGTGCTATGACTACCCCACTGAGTGGAAGAATGGCATCATCTGTTTCCAAGTCATGACAAATTGCAAACAAACAAACACTAATGCATGAATGTCCTAATGGAGGAACAGGGGGCGTCCACTGCAGAATATCGAATCATCTCATTTGGCAGTACCTTAAGTACCTATCTGTAGCAATGGAGGGAGAAAAATGAGGAAGTTCAACCCAAGCTTAATAAAATGGGGTTTAACACTGCCATTTCTAAAAAATGCAATAGAATTTAAAGGGAGGGTTACTCTTATGAGTAATAATTTCCTAACTCAGAGAGTTGCATCCACCATACCATGGAATTCAAGGACAGTGTCATTTAAGGCAAAGGTGATCACAGAATTAAAAATTACAAAGATGAAGCAGAATTATTTGATCATAGCACATTGTCCTGGTTTCAGCTGGGATAGAGAGAATAAACAGTTTTCAATTTTAGAGCAACAAAAGAGGACAATAAGCAGCAGTTACAAAAGCTAGAGATTTTAAAATAAATAGGCATAGATAATTGATATTGAAGAGTCTTAAAAGAGTGGGATGAGGTTTTTGCTTTACCATTAATATAGATTTCCAATAAATCTGGGAAAACAAAGGAAGTTCCAAAAGAATGGAACCTCTAACTGTATTTCTAAGTGGTAAACAGGACAGCGTGGATAGGCTTGTCAATCTGGTATCAGTCCCAAACAATGAATGAAATTCATGCTAAAATGATACATCAGGAAAAGGAATGCAAAATGTGCACAGGGTATTTGCTGGGAGGGGCTGAGGGTGAGACAAAGGGCCTGTGTTGGAAGAAAACAGCGCTGTTAAAAACCCACAGGGATCGCAGCAGATAATCAACCAAACAAAATCCTTGCTCAGGCCTGAGTGCAAAGCTGTGATCACAAGGAATGTATGTCAGCAGTTCTAGAGAGATGATTAAAACTCGGAGAAGGCTAATGGAAGAGTAACAAGAATTCAAACAAATTTGAAAACACGTATCACAATATCTACAAACCAATATGTTTTGATAATAGAGGGGTCTTCACTTTAGCAGACAGCGTGTAAGAGATTCCGAAGGATGGCATCTGCAGTGAGACAACATCAGACTAGAGCACAGAGGAAGATTTTTAACAGTAAGACTGTTCTGGACAGTAAGACCATTCTGGAATAATTCCTTACATGCTGTCAGGGCTTCCCCATCACAATCAATTTTTAAAGCAAGTGTGGATATTTTCCTATGAATATACTATCATTAAAATAAAAATTAAGTCAGGAAAATTTCATAGCCTGGGTGGTGTAGGAGTTAAGGCTCCATGATCACAATAGCCAGGTCTGGCTTTCTAATCTATGAGCAGTGTTGACCTTACAATTGTCATCACCAGGTATTTAACACCCCATGAAGATAAACGGGACCATCCATACCATTCCTTACTGCTGTTTCAGGCAGTTTAAAAATTCAGGAACACTGCTGTATTGGATTGCATGTGGGAGGATGTATTCATAAACAGAAAGGAAATATTACTAAAGGAAATGTGTTATAATTATTAATATTTAAGATTTCTATTTCAATAGCAGTTAACACTTGTAAGTTGAGGACTCTGTTCTACCATGCACTGTAAAAAATCTATTTCAGTTAGTTTACAATGGATCTTGCAGCACAATTTGAAGTCAACAGTAATTTGTAGCCAGGGAACAGACATAGCCATAGCTGTTGAGGGTACACATATTACTCTGAAACACTGTTCCACTCATTCATGTGGCGTGCATTACTTTATTACAGCACGGAAAAATTCTGGGTTCAAAGCTTAGCTGGATTCTGTCTTGTAATTATTCTTGATTTTTTATTAACGTGCTGAAGCGAGTGTGAAAACACAAGTATGAAAGTACCGAAAGCACATTTGCAAGTATTTTGTGGTTTGTTTTGTTAAACAATAGCCTAAGACATAAAATTTACAGTCTTTGGTAGTCCACAAAATATCTGTGTAGCAGTAGTACTGTTGTTTTCGCATTTGACTTCTCTGTAACATCGCACATGAGAGGAAAATTTTACAACGAAACAAAGGATCTAGCCTCTCTGGTAAAGCAAGGGATGTTCCTCACAACTAAAACTATAAGTATTAAAGAAATGTACATTTCTTTTTTTTTTCCCCTCTCTTATCAATTTTGATTGAAGATTTGAGTACTGGGTGCAAAAATCTCAGTTTGAACTAGCCTGAGCAATCCCTGTGTTTGTCGTTTTCTTAATTGCTTTTCACAGTCTTGTCCAAGGAACACTTTGCAAGGCATAGCTGCATGGGCTATGATGTAATGAGATCTTGTTAGCTAAGCAAGACCAGACCTCAAGCTTAAGCAAAATAAATTCGGATAGACTCTCTGCCCCTTGACCCAGCTGTTTTGCAGTCTTTGAACAGTAAAGAAACTTGGAATCTGGTCACAGATGCCAGTGTAAAAATTCCCCTGGCTGAAGGGAACTGTCAAACGGTGTAAAACCAGAGAAGCTGGTTCCCACTGCTTTCCGTCTTGTCCAAAAAAGCATGTTAAGCAAAAGAAAGGTTGGGAAATTCAGAGGCAAGATGAACTGTATCTTTATTGTGATGATTTCTGGCCGGCATATGGTCCCTTAGGGACCAAAGCCAGCTTCATAAATTAGAACCATATAGAGTTCACAAACTTATTTTATGTTGTAACTTCAGCTAAGGAGCAAAGCAAGACAGGACAGGGCAGGCTGAGAAAGAAGAAGCTGTAACTAGTTCTGACAGATCCTCCAACATTTCCTCCGAACACATTTTTGAAGAAGAGCAAATATGTCCTTCTATAAAG
Organism: Fulmarus glacialis; assembly: GCF_000690835.1. Lineage (NCBI taxonomy): Eukaryota > Metazoa > Chordata > Aves > Procellariiformes > Procellariidae > Fulmarus > Fulmarus glacialis. The sequence continues at coordinate 9,242 of NW_009212889.1, read as the reverse complement.
CTTTGTGCAAAACCAGCATTGTTCATCCCAAAGAGCTACAATACTAAATATAATCTTTGAATAACACCGAGAAAAATAAGGATTACAAAATAGAAGAAGCACATATAATGTATGTAGTATTTCTAATAAGAAGTACAATTAGCTTATCATTTTCTACCCACTGAAAATTTCTCTCTCGTTACTAAATGCTTTTCACTAACAAACTGTTATTTGAGAACAGTTGGAGGGATAGTGAGTCAGTGAAATCTGGAGATTATCTGAAGTCTGCTTACTTTAAAGATGGCACTGGGTATACCTACTCATCCTGTAAAATCTGTAATTCTGAGTAGGACTTGCTTAAATAGCATCTTTGGCTAAATATTTTTCTTTCAACCAAACCTTATAGCTTAGGAGGGTTTTTTTAACAGAACTGTAACTTTTGGTGTTATTTTTTAATTAAAACTCATCATTTAGGGACATGGTTTAGTGGGCATGATAACGTTGCGTTGACGGTTGGACTCGATGATCTTAGAGGTCTTTTGCAACCTTAACGATTCTATGATTCTATGATTCTATATTAAGAATTTCTTTGGCTAAGAGGTGAGAAAGGATGTTCTAACCAATAGCTGGGATTCAGGAGGACTGGTGTTTGCTCTGGCACTGATGTTACGTAGCCTACTTTGCCAAAAAGATAGTTTGAGGAGATTTAACTGAAATTTTTAGGATTGCAAAAATAATTTAAAACTGTTTAACCCAGTCTTTGTATATGCTCTCATAATACATGTATTAATACAGTATCAGTGACAGGTTAATGTAGAACAAAGGAAACACAGTTCATCTTTGCACAACAAGTTCTTGAACTGTGGTGTTCAATACCAAAAGATGGTTTTAAGTACCTTTATTTTGAAAGGTCTGGAGAGTTTCTGATCAATAGCAACTTCCAGATTTATAACTGGTGGAAGAAAGGTGATCACCTTCCTTGCTCATCTCTGTGGGATTCAGAAATGCATCTTACCAAGTCGTGGCTGAGAATTATACTGTTCTCATGGGAATGTGCTTTGAAAGAGTCTTCCTCCATCAGCTGAACCTTTAGGCATCGACCATTGCCCCAGGTGCATCACCAGAGCTGGGCCGTGAGTGCCCACGTTTGAAAACAAAACAGTGACTGGAGGAACGGTCAGTGCAGAGAGTCATCACCAACACTGAGTAATCACGTGCAAACAGTACGGAGATTAGTATGGAAAAATATATTTAACATAACTAAAAATCTAAGAACTAGCATTTCAGCCTGTAATTAGAAAGTGGATCCTCAGTTCTGGGAAGCAATGCTTCTCAGAAAGAGTTGGGGATCAGAGTTCATAGTCATCTGGGTATAATTTCCCAATGTGACACAGTGCACAAAATGTCTAATATGAGCTTAATAAATAGGCATCAGAGGAATAATGAATGAAGATAGGTGTCGAGAGTTATTACACTGTTGTTGTATTTAGCACTGATGAAATCATTACTGGAATATTTTGTCCAGTCCTGGGGTCTATGGTTCAGGAATATTGTTGAAGAAGTTCAGAGAAAAGTCACAAGAATGACTTGGGGACTGTTAATCATGCTTTAGGGTAAAAGACTCAAAGAGCTCAATCTGCTTAGTTTATCAGTTGAGAATATTAAAGATTGATTTGGACCTAACCTCGAAGATGTTACCATGGGGAATTTTACAGGTTTGATTATGGACTCTTAAATCTAGCAAATACATGAAATTAGCAATAATATCAGGAGGTAAAATGGTAGGAAAATCTGGACAAATCCATGCTAGAAATAAGGATGTATGTTTTTCCCAACTGGAGTGAGCAACTTCCTAAGGTTTGTGGCAGATTCCTTCTCAATAGCAATTTTTTAAAGTTTTTCTAAAAGATAGCTTGTAGCTCAAACAAGAATTAATGTACGCAGCTCTAACAGCCTGCTCTATACAATAGTCCTTCTGGTTTTATCATCTGCAAAAGGATAAAAATACCAGGCTGAAATACTGAGCTTTAGGGACCTTGCAGCCGTCAAAACAGAGGCCTCCAAATGCATCAGTATAACACATGATCCTAAGGAATGAAAGGATACTGGCAGCATCTGAACAAGCCTTTTAGAAGATACTGTATTTAAAAAAAAGCACCTCCAGAGAAACTACATGTATACCATTGGAAGCTGTTTTACAAACATTAAACTAGTTTGTTAAGTGTATACTAGTGTATAAAGTACTAATAACTGTAAGAGTAAAACTTTTATATAGCTTTCCTGCAAAAAAGTGTCATCATGTTTTACAATTAATGAGTAGAGTCATTTAGAAATCCTGTGAAGGTAGTAACTACTATTATTTGCATTATACAGAGGACAAAATGAGAGACAGAAAGTGCCCAAGATCAGAGGGGGATTCTGGGACTTGTCTGGGAATGAAACAAAAGCTTCTGAGAGCTGTTCCTGTGCTTTAACCACCATTTTTTTTTCTTTTTTTACCAGGCATGCTGTACAGATCCTGGCAGGTGACATTCCTGTTCTTGTGTCAGTATTGATCCAATCCTGTGTCCAGTGCCAAAAGACACTCTGATGCTGAAAGTGCCGTCTCTTTCCAATGACAGATAGAAAGTAAAGTCCTGAGCACTTACCCTGTGACTTATTCTCATTGCACTCGTATAAGGAAGAGGTGATATTGATTTTGGTGTCTTGTCAAAATTCCAACTTGGGTAATTAGTTTATTCTTACCTGAACTCCTTGAATTTCTATATTGATGATACTTTTCATCCACCTCCCTGCAGAAAAGAATACCTGTTCTATTACAACAGAAAAGTTTGCAGTATTAAATGAACCAAACTGAAGAGCAGTATCACGTGTTTGCCGCTTTACAAAGTTTTTGTAAAGAGCTCTGCAGTAAAACTGGTTAGTGGTACTGATTTTAAAAGGGTATAAATAAAAATACATTTCAAAATGAAATTTTAATGCAAGACTGTCCTGTGCCCCAAATCTAAGGTTATTTTTTTTATCTCTGTTTTTGGAAAATTTAAGAATTGCCTTCATGATACCGAATGTCCATTCTTATGGGTATGTTATGGGTGGAAGACATGATGCAAATTCAAGGATAAATGGTGAAAATTACACATATTAAGCAACAACCAGTTTACTGGACTTACAGCAACAAAAACAAACTGACTTATGGCAAGAAAAAAACCAAGTCCCATCTGTTACTAGCATTGAACAAAATCAACATAAAATGAACCAACATTATTTTGGTCTTTGATCTCCTGGATGCTTTATGACAGAGGTCATAAATCACATAATTATTATCTGATATCAAGGCAGCTCAAATTAACCTCTTACATTCCTAAGGCAATGACAGCCCTCATTGCAAGTCAAAATTTGCTTGTGTGGAAGAAGTAACCTTGCTGAGGGAAACAAATTCCTTGCCTGCCATTTAAGTCTAATCTGGACTTTTGAAAACTTTTTAGTCATTCAGAGGTGGAAAATTCATTGGATCACAGACGCTTCCCGTTTGTTTCTGGAAGCTGTGGTTACGATTTGTAAATCACATCATCACTTGGGTTCTGGCTTCTTTTAATTGTAGACTTCCTCCTTCTTTTTGCTCCTCTTCATCAGTTGAGGTCAGCTCAAGATGCCTCTGTGTTTTGGCTGCTGAGATCCAGGAAAATTCGGAAGGCCTTTAATTCTGACATTTCATTCCTGCCATTGATATCAAACAGCCTACATTTGACGAGCTTCAGAAAACACAGCAGAAAATAGTACACACTTGGATTTTCTTTTTTCCAACAGGCAGTATTGAATAAGACTGGGCTTTGGTTTTTTCTCTCCTTGAATAGAAAATTTCCAGGAATACTAGTGCTTTTTTTTTTTTTTTAACATTTTAAAAATTTTTACTGTGAATTTGCCAGTGATGGGCGTATTATGAATAAAACACCTTATTTTTATGTATACAGCAGACAATCATCTGCAGTAGGCACCATACATATATATATTGTGAAAAACAGGCACACAATACAAGTTCTTTCACAAAAGAAATGTACTTTTCCAAAAGAGTGATGTACCTGAAATACTGTATAACAAAAATATAGCAGCCAGACTAATAACATCAGAACCAGGTCACCCAGAACCATGACCAATAATTCAGCATTTCGAGTACAAGAACAAGAAGAGAAGACAATACATAAGCTTCATAATGAAAAACACAACAGAAGAAACAGGGAAGATTCTCTTACTGGCAACACCTGGAGCTGAAAGGCAGCCGAAAGGGAGGTGGGCCGAGTTTCGTACATACCCTCACAGGAAGGGCACCGGATTAGGTAGCCCATAAAATGATCGGTGCTTGAAAACCAGTTATGTACTGCTTCTGCCCAGCCAGATGGCAAGTCCTGTTTTCAGGCAGCCCTTCTACTGGATTTCCCACCGCTGAAATGAAAAGCTAACAATAAACACAAATTTGAGAGCCAGGTGGTTTTTCTAGTAGCATGCCACTTTCACTCTGATCAGGGTCTTTATTAAAGATTTAACCACTGTTACTGTCAAGTGTGGCCAACCACTTTTTTCTCCACTTTTCACTATGCCTTAATGGTGCAGCATTACTATTTCTCTGCTTTTTTAAATTTTTGACTTAAAATAATAAAAGATGACTCTTCAAATTTCTGAGTACTTGGTCAGAATTATATACAGACACTGTATTAGATGCTACCATCATGAAAACAATCAGCTCCATGCGCTTGTGTCCAGCTGGATGCTACAAAGTAGACCCAGAGCTCAAGCTAGTGTGTACGCTGTGCAGGGTGAGCTCCCACGTGGACCAAAGCCTTGAGCTAACATGGCAGCGCAGGTGTAATCAGAAGCTGAGGTGCTGTGCAGTCAGGGCCGCACTGAAAGAACCCTTCTCTTTTCTGCAAAAAACTGTATTTGTCATTGCCTTGGCTTTTGCAAGGGATTCATAAGATCTGAGGAAGGCTCCTATTGCCCTTTTGTCCTGCATACACATGCAAAAGATAGGAACAGACTCATGCAGGCTGCAAGGCACTGTGTGAGAATAGTACGTTTGATAACTTGTCTAGTGTACGTGCAAATAAAGACTTACGCAAGTGAGCAAGCACAGTTCACCATTTTGATAACAGAGACAGCAAAAGGTTTGGGGATTTTCCATGATATTGAAAGCTTAGTTCCACTGATGTAGATGGACAATTCTGACATGAATTTTGGGATCGTCATCACTACTTCATGACTCAGTGTTCCTTCCTCGTAACAAAGGAAGGGACAGACAATGTACCGTATGGCATAGGATCAGGCATCAATCTCATACAGAGCTATTCCTGGATGAAATTATATAAAAACTATGCAAATTGTGCTATATTATATAGGTTATTATAGCCAGCACTTAAGTGGACTCACAGAAAGAGTAAAATTGGAATGGAAAAAAAGATTCTACCAGCACTATTGCCTAGACAAGACTTACCTCTCTTCTGAGCTAAGTCCACATTTGACATATCACTATAAATTAGGGTGAAATCCCCTGAAAACAGGAGAGAGAGTCTTAAAATCTGCTGTAGGAGTAGAACCATGGGAGAATGTAACCATAGCAGTTCTGTCATATGTATTAAATGTTCTGATCAGGCTAACATTTATTGGTGCAACTTCTTCCTGAGTTCCCACAAATCTACAGAGGGGTGTTTGAAAGTTCTTAATTCTGCTATGCAATCTATGATAGAAAAAAAAGAAAAGAAAAAGAAATGTGTAGGCAGTCTGTATTTGAGTCTCTCTAATGGTAGATCTCAGTGTGGAGTGTGATGCACAAGAAGCACAAGGGTTTATGCCAGATTTACGTTCTCTTGAAATTGGGGTTGACCCGAGCATCAAGTTAAAATAACTTATCCTTTATGTAAGTTGCATTTGGTCTAGCTATAAGTAAAAATGAGACTAAGGGCAGCATTGCTTTCTGAACAAAATATTTGAGACTGATATGTATCTATCTCCTCAATAAACATTTTTTTGTAAGCTAAGTTAATTCAGGAATTTCAGATGACCTCAGGCTCCTCTAAAGAAGATAAACCCGGGGTAGGCAGTGTCTCATGATTAGAATAAGTAATTACCTGAAAGCCCGATGTAAGGTCCATAGAAATCAACAGGAATCTATTGACTTCAGGGAATTTTAGATCAGGCTCTGGAAGAACTCAGGAAAATCACTCCTCCTGCACATCACTTCATTCATCTGCTCAGCGACTACCACATACCTACACATTCTGTGACAAGCGAGAGTCTGTCAAGTGACTCCCACGGCATTTTCCCCTTTCATCCAGGAAACTCCTTTATTAGTGATAAGCCTCCGTGTCCTGGCATCCACGTACCAGCCGAGGGGAGGAACCTGTTTGTAAACCAGATGCTTTGACATAGCTGGAACATGGAAGGGAGGCAGTGGTACTTGGCAAACAAACTTGTAATAAGTGCACTTTGCTTGAAATGTTTATAATTTGTTCTTGAAAAATATGCTGAGAAGATGGGCACGAGACATACTGCTCGACTTTGAAGTTCAAGTTTGAAGGTGGAGATCCTGAATACCTCCCAGGGAACATTTGAAATAAACAACCTGGTGCTCTGTAAAGAATGTGCTTGAGGAGAGGGGGGTGGGAGAGTTAATAAGTCCCATTGTCATGCCATCTGCAGAGAAATGATCAAGGTCCAGAAAAAGGCAGCTTCACTGTAAGCAGCAACACGTTCATATGAAGCCTTCCTAATTTGCTGGTAGATCTTTAATAAGAAACACACAGGTATACCAAATATCCCTTCCAAACCATGTTGATACTTTCAGTTTAGCAACATACTCAAAAATTACGCAAATACGTAAGCACAGAAGGAGTCTCACTGGTTGCCTCACATTTTCTTAAAATGAGACACATAAAGGAGGAGTTACTTTGCTCAGCTGAGATGTATGTGATGCCTACTGATGATCCACAAAATGCTACTCCCAAGAAAAGAACAGCAACTAGAGCTCCTCCTGGAGACAGTCTGATCAAGGAGGAAAAAAAAGACCTCAGGTGCTCAAAATGTGAAGACTAACCGGAAGGTTTCTTCCCTGTGACAGTCTCGTTGCTCAGAGGACAGAGAAGAACTGCAGGTAGAACTGTTGAACACGGATGGAGGGTAACCTGAACAGTTTTCTGAAATCAGGCTCAGCAAATTCATTGACATTTAGAATTTGACTAAATAAAAAGGGGGAAAGGTATAGCACTTTTACGGTTTATATCTTCACAATCAAATAAATTCAGCTCAGTTTAGATCTCAAGCTGGGAGGGGATGCTACCACATGAGGGGGAGCTGAGGGAGGTTCAAAACCCTCAGGAATTTTCCATCCAATTACTCTCCTGTCAACTCCATTTCTTTTCCCTCCCTACCTCCCTTTCCTGCCTTGCTCTCCTCTCATCCTAGAAGACCTCTCTTTCCTGTAAGTCTGTAACAATTAGTGTGAATCAGCGAGGACAGGGAGGCAAAGAGGTATTTGCATGGAGCTTGTGTAGCAAACGGCTGTCCAGGCAGGAGATACCTCCTCAGCAGGGAAGGTGGTTGGTTGTGCAGGGGGAAGATCAGTCTTTGGGGGATGCTGTGAAGCTCTGGCAGCAGCTGGAAGGCAGGGACCTAGCAGGAGCAAGGTGATCTAGCCAAAGCTGACTTGGTGGGCAAAGCGATGAGGGAGTCCAGGGGGCTTCTGCTGGAAGGTCAGCAGCAGGACCTGAGGGAGGGCAAGGTGGAAAACTGGACTGGGGCAGGTTAGCGGGACCATGAAATGAAGTTTCAGGGAGGAGAAATACTCTTGTACTCCAGGGATGGTCAGTGTGGCTGGAGGTTGGGGACCTAAAATCCCACAGAAAAGGTAGAGGGTTGAACTGAAGCAGCTCTGGAACCACTGCCTTAGAGCCTAAGTCAAAAGATAGGTAAGATGGAAAGAGCTAAGGAAAATAATACCTAGGGATTAATAGTTGCATAAAGAGCAAAATAATAATCTTACAAAATTTTATCTGTGTTTAATTAAGCATGTGAATAGTTTCATTGATACCTAGTGGGAATACACGAGTAAAGATAAAAACACAAAATAGAAACCTGAAATAGGAAATGGTGCATAAAACCGGGAATAATTAATACGGAATAGGAAGGGTTGAGGAAAAAAAAGGTAGAGAGAGAAAAGAGAAGGGCAAATGTAATTTTTAACGGAGAGAAGCAAATTAGATGTAGAAAAATGGTACTTTATTGATTATTTTCTGTTGATGATTTAAATATATAAAAACATATTTAATGCTGATACTGCTTTTAAAGGCTCAACTTAGCATACATTAAAGAAAGTATATTCAGCTTCCTTGGATTAGTAAGCAGGCAAGATTTGCATTTAAAATAAGAGTCCAGATCGTGCACCCTCTCCGAGAGGGTTAAACCAGACCAGAAAAAATTGCAGGGTCAGGGCCAAGGCAGCTGCCTGCATGCCTGTTATGTCTGTCATTGTTTGTTTTGTCTTTTTGGACTTGTAAGCTCTTCGGGCTAGGAACACTCCCCATGGGGCCCGTCCAATCTCCACTGCCTTCAGTGGACACTGGGTAAGGCTTTGTTTGTCCTGCATTTGGCTCAGAGGAGTCAGGGCCTGGCTGAGACTTGTAAGTTATAGGTGTAATACCAGCAAAATATCCCATGAAGTCACTGAGATATGAGATGGGACTCTGCGCAGCCATGAAGTTGCACCCACACGGAGCCAGACAGAGTTTCTGGGTCTTACAGACCGTTATGATTGGTGAATATAGTGTAAAAAAACAGGACAGATGAAAAGGCAATTTAAAAGCAATCCTTAAAAGTACATGTGCTTATTTTCACAGTAGTGGTGGCACGAGCTCTACTGGCACCACTGCCATAGACGAAAGAGCAGCACTTGGAGGAGGAGGGGTCCGGTGTCTCCTTTGGTGGATGCAGATGACTTGCTGTCCTGTTCCCATGTGCCAAGAATGACAAGTATTACAAGGGCTGAGAAGAGCTAAAAGGGTGCAAGAGAAACCCTGCGAACACTGACACCTGAACCGTGACACTGGTAAATACTCCATTCACACTTGGCCGAAGGGGCAGTAAATACAGCTCGGCCACAACACCCTTCAGACGGCTCCTCGCTTCGTTCAGAGACCTGCTGGGTCCTCGCTGACAGGTCATTGCTGTGTCTGCCTGTGCGGCGGCCTGGCTCCCGGGACCGCACCGCGGACGGACCG
>NW_009212888.1:4060-15187 GCF_000690835.1 Fulmarus glacialis | reverse complement strand
GATGCCGAGCCGGGGCCGCTAACACTTCCGAAATTCCGGATTTGCACAATTAAAAGCAAACCCGTCGCTTTCCCAACGGGCCGCTGCCAGGCCGTGTCCTTCGCAGTGTTTTAACTGCTCTTGGTTATCGGGGAGCGACTCCCCCTCCCCAAACGCGGACATCCCCCTCGGGCTGGTTTTATTGCTCCCTCTCTAGATAGCCAACTGTCCCAGGCAGGTCGTGGCTGCGGTTTTCGGTGTTTTAGATGGAGATTTCGGGGAGGATTTGCCTTTAACCTTTGCAAATCCCCGTCTCTGACTCCTGTTCCCACGACCGAAATCTCCCCTCTGCTTTTTTTCTTACTTCCCTCTTCTGTGCGTGTGAGAAATTTGGAAAACTCGAGAAGTCGTTTAATGCAAAGGGATTTTAAAACACAAAAGTATGCGGTGAAATAAAAAAAAAACCCACCCCAACCGCTTAATTAGATATTTACCAAAGGAGCCATTACAGCCTGCTGGGTATAACACAGTTTATAAGTTCTCTGGCCACAAAGAAATTCAGTAATTACTTTTTTCTCTCCCTTACATTGGGATGGGTTAAGGATAGAGTGTGATAAACTTAACTCTGTTCCTGGGCTTTTTGCAAATTAGCCTTTGGCATTCATTTGTAAATACCAAGTGACTAGAGACTGTGCGACCACAGTCCCTTGAATTAGGGACAAACATTTCCTCTGTGCATTTTAAATAACGCTACTGCCAAATATTTTGTTACCAGAGATCATTATCCTTTGAATGAAAACTCGAGGAGCAAAGGCATTGGTTTTGTCTTTGCTGGTGTGGAACAGACTATATGATATCTAGAACAGCAACAAGCTTTCACAAATTGCTATATGATTTCTACTGCCAGGTTCTGTGATATTGGATACGACATAAAAATAAAAAAGCCAGGCAGATAGACACAGAAACTCACAGAAACCACCTGTATATTTTGTTTCAAAGGAAAATCTCAGCTATTGTCTTACTGGCTCTGGTTCTGTTAGGCCTTGGATCTGCTTAATCTTTAAAGCTATTCAAACAAATTGAATGATACAAGGCAAGTCTCCTATAATTAATCCGGATTCTTGAATTTTGATACAAACTTTTGTGTAACCGAGAAGTTTCTCCCTTTTCCTTGCAAAGACACAAATAGACACTAAGTCCTTCTGTCAAGAGTGCTACCACGAACAAAGTTAAAAGGAACAAACTTGGAAATTTTCCATTTACGAGGAAGAAAGAGAGGAATATTAGAAAGAGATGCAAACATAAAGTCATGGGAGAGCTGGTATTGGTGTCTGGACAGAGACCAAGGTTTAAAGTGGCCTGTATGCTACAAACTGCCTGAACATGAACATGGAAATCGTGGTTTGTCCCACGTAAAGCTTTTGCAGGATGTTATTTTGTCAGTTTATCTGAACCTCACAGGGACTCAGCGCTGGCACTCAAAGGTCTCATTGGAACCTTTTGAAATGTTTGTTCTTTCACTGCTACAGTCCAAAGAAAATGGAAACGATGCCATCGTGTGTGGAAGAACTCGTGACGTTAACGCTGAACTGCCACTGCAGATGATGAAGCTTCACCTGCGGTCTGCCCCTTCTCATATTATGCAATTTGCTCTCAGTATTTGGCAGAACTACTCCAGAATGAATACTTTGCAGAGCTGTGCATCCCGTAATGAGGCATTGCTAAAATCCCCCAACTCATGACTCCCTTGTAGGAGCCGGTATTTTACCTGGATTATCAGGAAAGGAAGAATGATGTATTTTCCCTTTTTTTTTTTGTGTGTTTTTTTTTGTGTGACATGGGCTGTCTGGCCTGTGACTTTAGTGGAAAATCAAAATGCAGAGAAAGGCCTGTAGGCCTGGACCTCCTAAATAACTCATAGGTTGCAGGTAGAATTTCCACTGAGGCCACTGGTAAAATCCTCACAGAACCAGCACAGACTCAGTTGGTGTAGGCAACTCTCCAGGTTACCCTACGGCAGATCTACACCTGACAGCCCCTGCTTTCTGACTCTCCAGCTTTCCTCTCCAGGTGCAGATTTTTCTTTCAATCATGTAAAATGCAGGGGAATAATGAAAACCTTTTGGGTTTTGAAGCTGATGTGCCTGGCAGTGATGGCTTATACAGTGCAGTTCTACAATCAGGTGTATGGAAAAGGACCCTCTGCCCGCAGGGAATTACCTGCTGGGTTGAATGAGTTGGGCTTCCTTGAGTTTTTGTGCAGACGTGGATCTGATGTCTTTTCACGGACACAGACAAAAATGGTGCTGACTCTACGGACAGAGCAGAAAGCTGTGTCTGGGGCCAGCCTGGCATGCAGTCTTGTCCTGGGTCACATTCAGGCAATTCCCTCTTTGGTGGATGCCCTACCCTCATGCCAGTCAACAGTTCCACCTTGTGCTCTTTGAGGTGTAGTTTCAAACCATGTGCCCAGGATGCCGGTGCTGTGTGTCAGCCCTTCGCCACTCACATTACCAGTTTCTCTAGAAAGGCACAGTAATGCCCAAGGCTTGTTCTCCGTTCTCTACAGAGGTGTCACCTCCTTGAGGTTGTCTAAAAGACCCTGTGGATTGAGGCCGTTCCTTTTAGGATGGGAAAAGAAGGAAAAGACAAGCTGGGCCAGTTTCCTTGGTCCCCGTGGCAGAGGGGGACAACCCTAAGTTGCCCATGCAATGGCCCAGGCGGGGTGGTTTTCGGGTGCCAGCAGCTCCCACGTGCTGCTGCCGATGCCAATGCCACTGGGTCTCATCGCAGCTGCTCAGCGTGCCGGCCCGGAGAGGCCACTGCTGATAACGCTCTCCAGGTGTTCAGCCTGAGAACAAAGGGCCTTTTCAGCGGCTGCTGAGAAGGAAGAAGCCTCCTTGCTGGTTGCAAAATGGCTTTCCTGGATGGCAATATTTGGTTACAGTAAGATCTGTTATTTCAGAAGAAGCCCCGCAGAATGGAGGGTAATTTGACTCAGGCATGTAAAAAACCATTGTGGGGACTCTTGTCTCCCTCCTTCTTCTCCCCAAAGTACCGAAACAAGATTGAGTTGTAATGTTTCAAGTAAAGTAAAGTAAAACTGGAGTCTGGGACCAGAATGTGTCTCATCTTGTAATGCCTGTATACATGAGGGTGAGCTAGTTCATCATCCTGAAGATACAGGGCTTCCTGCAGAGCCACAGTTACTTACCTGGCTGGTTAGCACACAAACCAGTGTCTTCTGAGCACAAAACAGAGCTGAGAAAAGCTGTGTGCTGGCATGAGCCCATTCCAGGGGAGAATTTCCCTCAATTTCAATGCTTGCGTTGCAACATCTTAATCAAATGGTGTCACAGCAAGACCTGCACTGTTTGCACAGGGAAACCTGAAAGATAACTTGGTCCCGTGGATGAGGGTAAGGAGGTGGTTTTGCTGTATTTCTCAGTTAGATTAGTCTTGATCCGTGTTCTCTGTGTGTTTTGGCACTGGAGGGCTTTCTGAAGAGGAAGGTACTTGTGCGTGCGACCATCGATCGCAGCCGTCTAGAGGTGGCGCATTCTTCCTTTCCCACACAGCCAGCTGCCAAGGGAGGGAGCACCCCTTGTACCAGCACTGCCGGGATGTTGTCCGTATGTTTTCAAAACCTGTGGTCCTAGCACCAGCTGAAGGTTTTCTGTGTTCTCCTACAACCCTCACCGTCGTTATTACCTCCATTAGATACTCCCAGCATGTTCCTTTACCGTGGCTGCTCAGTCTGCCCCTATGTTTTCCCTATACCCCATAAGCCGTTCTTCTCCACAACAGCGGGGAGGTGGTGCCCTCTGATATGTAGGGAGGTGACATTTGAAATTATTTTCCCCACTTCCTTCAGGTAGAAGTGAGAATGACAATCCAAGGAAACTTCCCATGCTGAGGAGGCATTTCCCGTCTATGAAAGAAAAACAGACGGATGCTGTATTCAACCCAAATGCACAGGCTTAGTGGAAAAGCAAGGACACGTAACTTTTTTTTTTTTAATATCTGCCAAGCTCACCGTGGCAATTCATATAGATATATATGTATATACAAAGCTGAACTTCTCATTTTAAGTAAGTAGAACACTAGCTCAGAAATTGCGCTTTTCAATCAAGCAGTACTATTTCCTACTAGAGACAAGGCTATCCTAATTCTTCAAATGCATCAGCTAACATCTATACAAATAATGGGATTTGGCTGAGTACAGTTAAATATATTTGATTACTTCCCTTTTATCTAGTTCTAGGTTTACTGTACTTTTCCTTGGATGGCAAATAAGAAGCCCTTTTCTTCTAAGTGACAGCAGGGAAAAGAATCAGGTTGCTAATTTACCTGAGACCCAGGAGTGTGTAATGATAGATATGTGCTGGAAACTACAGAGTGGGCTTTCTAATTTTGGGGGGAGGAGAGAGGGAAAGCGTGAGATTCATTAATCTTTCAAATTGATTGCAGTTTTGCTGACGGACTTTCATGGTCATAATTACATGCACTGCAGGAAACAAATGCAGTGAGAAGATCAACTGGCAAGAAGCTGGGACCTAATGAAATGTGTCATACAGGAAGCAATTAAAATGGAAAATCACTGTTCTCCAGACAAACAAGGACACATCATGCTCATAGGTACTTACAGTACCTCGCTCAAAGCAAAGGTTAGACTTACCTGTAGTGTTGTGAGAAGTAAGCTCTTCAGAAGTAAGCACACACGTGGTCCAGGACAAGTTTGGTTAAATAAGCGGAAATCCTTGTGTGGATGTTCAGTGTTGGTCTTCATACATGACCAGCATTTGGGTTCAGGAATCAGAGACCACCCTGGGGAGCCACAGCCTGCGAAGTGGCTCTATGCTTCTGCTGTCACCAGGTCTGCATGTCACCGATGCTTCAAGGGCATATGTTACTTGGTTCTTTGCACGTTAGTGAACAGAGCCTCTCCATCAAAGTCTTCTTGGAGATATGTGAAGGAAAGAGGCAGGTGGGGAGGGAGATGGGAGAATGGATTGTAGGTAGGCACTGAAGGGTCATGCCTATGGTTTAGGTTTGTTTCAAAATGGGTGTGTTATCTGCCCAAGGAAAAGAAAAACCCCAGCACACGTCCACATTCCCATGATGGCCAGCTAAAATGGGCTTAAAGCACAAGCAGCTTTGGGTGAAAAGTCATCTGCTAGATAGGAAAAGGATGTAGCAGATTTGAATCTGAGCCTAAGCTAGGTTTGTAGTGTGGATGTGCTGTTAGTCTGATTTAGGAAGAGCTTATTTCCTCCTCTCCCTTCCTTTGTCCTTTTCTGGGATTGTTTGTGGGGAGGCCAAATTCAAGCCAGGCTTTCACCTGGAGAGGTGCGTTCACACCAGACAAGAGCAGTGCTAGAGGGTGAGATGAAGCGATTTATCCAAGTCATGCAGCAGGTAAGTGCCAGAGGCAGTTCGCGTGATCTGATGCAAAATTATCTAATTTTTTTTAAAGACATTAATATTGCCTAGTAAACAATACCTTCTTTTTGTTCCTTGGAAGATTCAACATACTAGTTCTTCCCCTGGCTCTCTTTTAGCTGGTACAGATATAACGTTGGTTATACAGAAATGCAGAAAGATGCCATAATTTCCTGTAGGCATGTTTGTGTGTATTCTACACTTCCAGCAGACCCTGTTTCCCTAAAACATCTACAGGATCCCCAAAGCGGGCAAGCAGCTTTTGTCTTCCTTTGTTGTTTTGCAGAAAGAAATCATATCGTGACTTTCAAGTAAAAAAAAAATTAGAGAAATAATAACATGACCCAACAGCAAAAATATTTTTTTTCATGACCTATACCAATGAATTGGAAATGCAAGTAGTAAAATGAATTGCCAAAAGTATCAAATATATGTGTTTTCAATAACTTTTTTTTTTTGTTACCTAGTAAAATATTTTCCTGGAGAAGGGTTGTTAAACCCCTCTGTGTAATATAAAGGTGCAGTGATGTATTGTCTCAGAAGTGGTTTAATGGAGTTTTGGGGTCCCATTTTTGTACATATTTTCAACACACGCAGTGCGTGATCAATTTGGATTTATAAAATGCTATATATTTCTTTCTAAGCAATGATCTTAACTTTTAAAGAATGTTGCTTAGTTAGGAGTGCATGTGTGTGTTTGCATTTTGGCAAGCCAGCAAATAACATACAGTATTTATGTCATTTGAGAAAAGTATTTTGTGCATTTGCCAAAAACCAGTCCTTTCTAAGAACCTAAAGGTATTTGATCTGCTCTAAAACGTAGTCCTGGGAGGAGGATTAGGTGTGCGGGAATAGTGGGCAGAGGGAGGGTCTGTCCAGTCCTTGCAGCGTGAAAGGCCAGGATTTTAAATGAACAAGCCAGATCTCATTTCAGCTCAACTTCTTTGAATCTGTTTCAGTGAAATTATTTCAGACTTACCTGTGGTTTTACTGCCAAAAACCTGGGCTTTTGCAATCAGATTGCTAATCCAGGTTGGGCTGCACTAGGTAAAAGTCCGACCCCAGCTCTCCTGCCATGGGTGCTGTGAACAACTCGGGGAGGTCAACCCTCCGCAGGGAGCTTTGTTATTAAATGTACAGAGCAAAGATGGCAAAAAGACAGTGTCTTGTGTTACGCCGGCATTTCCCCTCGGTAGCTGGCCCACTTCAGCCATCTTTCTGGGAAAAAGCAACCAAGAGCTGACAGTATGGAGATGGGGAAGATGAGGGGGTTGTACGATCATGATTTAGCCGTATCCCGACCTCTGTTACTCCTGCTTCCTTTATCCATCAGTGTAACGAAGATCAGGATCCATCCTTGGCTGCCTGGTATCAGCTGCTGCTTGTTGGTTTCAAAAGGCGAAAGCCCCGTGCGAGCCGTACAGACCCATTGCACTGAAATCTTTGTGCCAAATCCAATGATATAACGTTTCATTCAGATAATTTCTCCATTTCTACCCCCTCCCCCCCTTCTCTTTTGCTTTATCTCTTCCTTCTATCTTCAGCCTGTCAGGACTTTCACATACCTGCGGCTGACAGCTAAGAGATCAGGAACTTTGATGTTGTAAGGGATATTTTATCTCAGGTAATTCTCACCAATTCCTGCCTTATTGTGTAGGATATCCAAGGACTCCGAGAGCGAGCAACGCCTTTGTCTGGTAAGATCAGAGCAATTTGCAAGCTTTTCTGGGAACAAGGTCCAATAAAGGGACTTTAGAGATATAATCTGTCAACCCCATTGAGCAGCACTGTGACAGCAGCCTTATGATTATTGACAGTTTAAGCATCGCCCGGGACAGAACAAGGCTGGGGGTATGCAGTTATTTGTAGTAAGACATTGTTTGCTGAGGAAGCAAAGGAAACCCTTTATACCCGAATTCACCAAGTTTTTACCGAGTTTCTCCCTCACACAAACAACTGACCCTACTGGGAGCTGCTGCTTTTTGCCAGGAGTTTGGGGGGAAAAACACCTCTCTGAGGTGCAACCTCTAATTCACAAAGGTGACCTGATTTTGTGGCACTAGCTTCAAAGGGTCGACCCAGTCCAGCCAGTCCTGAGCCTGCAGTCACTGGGCAGAGGGTGGACTGCCACCCCAGTGTCCCAGACTGTCACCTGTGCTGCGTGGCTTTGGCATCCCGGGCAGATGCAGCTGTGAGGACATGCAAAGACTCTTCTGTTACCAGTCCTATGGGGTAGTAGTAATGAGGGCTGCGATGCCCCGATGTGTTTGAAATCCTCTTCTTCACCCTGTACCTTGCTCTATTCCTTTAAGCCTCCTCATTCCTGGTGAGTCACGCTGAAATGGCAGAGGTTTTACCTGGGATCAGCCATCCATCATCTCTTCAAGCGGCCGTGGCGTGGAGCTCCCAAAACGACTCATGGGAGATGCTCAGCGGGTCTGTCCTCTATTGTCTTCACTACCCGCCGGCTGGCTCACCTCACTGGGGTTTCACTGTCTTCACCGTATTTGATTCTTGAGGAGTTTCCCCATTATTCAGTATTTCTGAATTAATTTTTCTCCCTCACTAGGCAAACATTCCTTATTTTGTTTGCAAAGACATCAGTATCTTCTGTTTCAGTAAACACTCAGGCCTCACACCTTTATAAACACATTAACAAAGACCTCAGCTCATCTTCAGTGGCCAGAACTTGGTCTCTCACAGCAATTATTTTGGGATAAAACCTTTCTGCAGAGGCAAGTAATGGGCCTGTATCCATCCACACCTGGTCTGTATCCATACCCTCGTTTTCTTAGTCATCAAGCTGATGTTAATATGCGCTCCTAGTACATGTGTAAACTTCCTGAATAATCGATCTCTGCTTACTGCTCAGATAAGTGTGTCAGTGTTGGTCTTCATGCCAACATACCATCAAGCCTTGGGTTGTTCCCCAAGCTCCTTTTCTCTTGCTACTCTCTGAAACCTTCAGCCATCCTTCGCACCATCTCTGCCCTCATCAAGGACGTTGCTGTCCTCACCTAGCATTTTGAAGCCAACACTTTGTGACCTTGGGGTAGAAATCCTCCTGTGGCTCAGCGGTGGCTTTGCAGAACGAGCTGTAGCCCAAATGCCGATGATACCAGCCGTGCGGTTTCATTGGGTTTCCAAGATAAACGCTGAACCCGCTACAAAATGGCTGGCGGCTGGCAGGTAACCCCTTTCCAGCCCCTCCACTATGCCTGCCGAACACGCTTTTCCTGATGGCAGAAGAGCCATGCAAGGTCGTGTCCACCTGGCAGAGGCACCAGCAGCAGCAGACAGCAAGCAGGACAGGCAAACATCTCACCATCTGGCCAGAGCAAAGGGGCTGTGAGCAGCTAGACCACCAGAGGATAGGATGCCATAACCGCAGACAGAGGTTGAATCTTCGTCCCAGGATTACACGGGTGCAAATTTCGTGATTTCAGTGTCTCTGCCCTAGGGATTGTTTATTCTTGTAACGGGTGTCTTGGGGAAAGCAGATGGCAGGAGGCAGGCAGAAAGCAGCTGTGGGTGGTGTAAGAGGAGAATTCTGCCAGCCCACGTTGGGCATGGATCTCGGCTCCTGCCGCCGAGGGAAGAGCCGCTCGTGGCCCCGGGACCGAGGTGCTGGCCGTGCCTCTGAGCACCTACCCGACAGGAGGCTCTTGCAACAGCTCCAACGTGTTTCCTCAGTAATGAATTCCGACTTGTTTTCCCAAATCGCCTCATAATGACTCAGTTTGAATCTAATGATGCAATCCTGAAGGGAATCGTTAGCTCCCCAGCTAGGAGGATCAGCCACTTTCCAGCTCCAGCCCACGTGGCTGCGGATTGCGGCGTGGTTTCGTGCAGCTCTACGTACCCCGGCTCGGTGCGTGCCAGCTCTCGGGTGTACATTCTTTCTAGGGATACCTCACCCCATCCCATTATGGCTCATGCCAGTGCCTCCCTCCTAGTCATATAGGTGCAGGATGGAAAAGGCCAATCTGTTTTCGATTAGGTGAGAACAACCGCGGTGGTGTCACCACGCTGCTGAGCTGGTGGGTGTTTGCAGTTCAGTCTCTCTTATCGATCCCTGATATGGTCCTTCCTCACTACAGCTCGAGGACCAGATGGAGAAGGGACACGGGGAAAGTTCTGCAGAGCAAACACCTCTTCTGCTGCCTGCTACTCATGCAGACAGAAAATCTGACCAAATACACATAAGAAAAAAAAAAGACAGACTTTTCAAGCATCTGGCATCATGTCTACATTGGGAGACATACAAGAGGTTCATCGCCATGTGAGATCCAGCCCCAAATTAAAATATCTCTCCCAGCGACAGCCTTTCCCACAATAGTCTGAAGCAAATTGTGTGTGGGCTGCTGAAACGACACTAATTTGCACCTTCCTATTCATTATGCACTCCAGACTTCATGATACTGTTGAGGTAGAAGCCTGGCAGTGACAACTTTACCGAGAGTTACACACTGATGTCATTTGTACGTTTGTTGACTGGAGTTTGATTTTCCAGATTGTCCTGCAACTTCAGCTCAGGGTGTTAAATGATTTACTGCAGAGAGACAGTGGCAAGGCCAAGAATAAAACCCAGGTATCGTTAGTCCCAAGATACTATGACAACCAACAAGTGTTAGAAAACACTCTCTGCCACTGCCTCACACTTTTATTTACCAACAAAACCAGGTTTATTTTGTTTTATTCTTAGCAAGACATTGTTTCACTGGAGACCACTTAAAAGGAGATTTATCTTCCTTGGAATAATTACAGATTTTGCATTTGTAATTCATTCCCCTCCCATTTCTAATCTCATTTCTATTGAATGTATTGTTTTTCTTTCCATTATTTATAAAATGAGATCATTAAAATGAGTATTGGAACTTGACAGGTTTGGGGCAGGAAGAAACTTCACTGCAGATGCATCCCAAATATAATACCTTGGATTGCTGCAGAGCCTTTCTCAGAACAGAGCTCTTTCTTATGCCATTTATTCATGCTTCTGTTTTGACGTTTTGGGGACAAAAGGAAACAAGAAATTCTGACTCTGGGAGTCTACGGCACTTTCTGCAAGAGGCAACCCAGCATTTACCTGTGTGAGTGCTTCAGAGGATGAGGCTGCTGGGCTGGATTCTTCTGCTTACACCGATTTTTTTGCCCCCCCCCCAGCCGATGCGCCCGACCTGCTGCTTTCAGTGCCGCACTTCGGGTGCAGAAGAACACCGACCCCTGCAAGGGTTGCAAGGTTGGGATCTGTAGCTCCACTGACTCAGCTAAATCCAGAGAGTAATTACATTTTGCCTAAAAATAAACACAGAGTCACTCCCTCCCGTCCCTCAGTTGTTATTTCAGTGTTTTTCTTTTGCCTCTCCACGGGCCCAAACCTTCTCTGATAAAATCCCACAGAGCATGAGGTGGGGTTTGGGAGGGGATTTGTGGGTGTGAGCCCCCAGTTTGCTCAGTGCTGCTGTGCACTGGGGGGGTCCCCACTCCGCTCCCAACCCAAGCAGTGGCAAACCTCTCTCCACTCCTAAAGAGGAGCCGCTTTTCACCCCGAGTGAGCTGTACGTCAGGCATGGGTGAAGAGACTCCTGATGGAAAGAATCCAGGGGTCCTCGAGGATGCTCTATTAATGCAGGTTATTATCTGATCCTTGGTAATTCAGCAATAGGCTCCAGATGCAAAGAAACATTAAACTTATATGGGGGGGGG
>NW_009212888.1:0-4029 GCF_000690835.1 Fulmarus glacialis | reverse complement strand
GGGGGGGGGAGAAAAAAGAAAAAAAAAAAGGAAAAAAAGAGCAAATTCTGACCTAACAAAGCTTAAATCTAGAGTAAATCCATTGCAAATTACAGCTTTACTCTGGATTAATACTGGTGTAAATTAGGCTAAGATTTGGCTGCAGATCCCAGCTCTCTCCTCATTCCTGAAAGACACAAACATTAAGGTCCAAGCGTCTACAGTTATGTATTGCATAAAATATTTCCTGGCCAGGAGAATCTCATGGGACAATGATCAGGAACAAGATGGTGCAAATAATTAGTGTAATTGAAAGTAAAGGCACACTACTAAAAATAAAGAGATGAAAGCGGTTTTGCCTTTGCCAGTTTTAATACGAGGAATATTAGTAGCAGCTGCATTTCAACCCATTTTGGAGATAACTGTGAGAGGGGCATTCTGAAACCTAAACAGTTTAATTGCATAGACTACCCTTTAATTTAGGGTGGTGAGAATGATATGAGGGACTCATTAAATTGGGGCATTAACCATGGCAGAAAATAAAGTAGTTTCTTTGTTGCAGAAGATCTCCCTACCCTACAATCACTACAGTAAATGGTTCATGGGAACCGCGGCAGGGTAGGATGGGTAGATAGAGACATGTTGAGATAGAGGGAAGCAAATGAAAAATAATTGGTACGGCGCTCTGCAGATTGTATGTCACTGCAGACAGTTATTTAATAACTCCCCAATTATTGCTGCCAGCTGGGGCATATTAAGACACTGCAAGAAGTCAGGCCAAAATCCCCAGGGCACGGCTGCTCACCCGGCCCCGCGCTTCCTCCCCTGGGACATGGAGGGGATGCTGGGGGCAGGCCGGGCAGCCCGGGAGGGAGTGCTCGGCTTTTCCCAAGGGATTACAGTGCTTTCCCCACCCCTCCTGCCCGTAGCTTAAAATATGAGGTGGTATAAAGCCAGTTTGGGTTCTCCTTCCCCTGGGACAGGGGGCGACTCTTGGCAAGCGTTTCCTTCCGTGCAAATGTAATTAAGTGCAGCGTGATGGCCGTTCATTCGGCGGCAGCACTGGTTTAAGCAAACCACGTCTCCCCGCTGCCCCCGGAGCCGACTCAGCCCTCGCAGCTCTGGGCTTACGCTTACAAAGTCTGGGCGAGGTGCATCCGTGACGGCAGGGAGACGGGAGCTCTCTAAGCCACCTCACCTTGCTTCTCCTCCCAGCAGCTGACTTGGTGCTTTGAACATTTTGCTCTGTTGGATTTCACTGTCCCCTCCTCCTCCTCACTGCAAGAGCTCCACGTCACTCGATTCATCAGTTTATCAGGGGATAGCGAGTCCAGGAGCTCATGCACAAATCACGGGCGACCAGCAGTCTACAGCTGGTGGCCAACAGTTGCTACTATCAGAGTGGGCTAAAAAAAAGGGCTTGGGGCACTTGAAGCTTGGAGCAGGAGTCCACTGGTCACCATGACACTCGAAGCAGCCGGAGGGACACCAGCGCATCCCAGGCAGCTGCCAGACATTTTTGCAGCGAGCCTCGCAACCTTAGGGGCTGTCATTTAAGCTCTGGTGACCAGAGTCCTGTGATTACACGGCCTTCCCGTCCTTTTAAGCACAACCTCAAATCCAACAACAACCACCATTTCTCTCAGAACTGCAGAAGAAAGCTTGACATCGTGAACCTCAAGGGCTCAAAAAGCCCGTCTGGAAACCGAGAGCCCAAAACACATTGTCTGAGACCCGCTGCCGTTGGGTGTCACCAACACCGCGGCTCCACGCAAAGCAGGTAGCACCAGCCCAATGGGGACAAGTGGTGGGTCATCCCCCAGGCCCGTGGATCCCAGTCCCAAGGTGGATGTGAAGACGGAGTAACCTTGCCCTCACTCCCCAACAAAACAAAGCCTTTTTAATGACTCCTTCCCCAAGCTCAGGATTGGGTCCATAAAACAGAAACCGTACTTCGATACCAAATGAAAAACATTACTCACAGACTGTAATTCCTTTCTGCAAATACCGGAGGAGAATATTTCATTTGGCAAACAATTGAGCCTTACAGTTTAGAGCTCTTAATGTGATTAGGGACAGGTTCTGCAACACATTTGTAACTCCAGGTGATTTTGCTATATCTTTTTGGACTGTGACCAGACATAAAAATGCCCTTTTGCTAGATTTGGATCCAACTAAAATTGAGGAGAATCAGATGTCGGTAAGTCCTTTCTAGTTTGATCTTTACCCAGGGGTATCACAACATGCTTCAGCTATGGGCTGCACAGAGCAGCTTTGCAATCTCAGGCTCTTTTTTGCATTAAGCACATATCTCCTCTGACGAGTGATAATTCTTCTGTAGCACATATTCTGTAAATGAGCACGCGCTACTCCTCTGAATTACCGTGGTGTACTTATGGGGCTGGGAGAGAGCGCGAGTACTTCCACTGGCTCTGTGGACACAACTTCACTTCCTTTCCATCTTCCTAAATTGCTTCAGAAAATGCCAATCTTGCTTAAAATTTGCTGAGACCAGGTGCCGCCTCCATTTAGAAGAGTCCAACATTCAATCCCGAAAGCAGGGCCCCAGTGTTTTGCAGGATCAGACCCCTCTGGGAAATTTTCTGGTCTCCCACGCTGTCCTGCCAGTGTTTCTGCCTTGGCTACCAAAGGTGGGGCTGCAAACAAATTAAATTAAGAGCAAAATCCCCAAAGGGGAAGGAGGTGGAAGGACAGCACCACAGAGAAAAGCTATATTGTTCTGTATGTGCAGCTGAGAAACAAAAACAAGCTTGACCTTTAAACTATTGATAAGAAGAAAATCCCTAGTTTCTTTTTTATGAGGACTTGCACACCGGCTCCACCGGCACCGGTGCTCAGGCCGTCCATTGCCTTCCCTGCGCCGCGCCAGGAATTTCTTGTGGAAGTAACGTCCGTTGCTCAGTCAGAAACTGGATCGACCCCTTAGCCTCAACCAGGATCGTCGTAAGATGATACTGTGGAATATTTATGGCAAGCTATAAAGCAATAAATAAAAAAAAGCAGGGAAAAAAAAAAAGAAAATTCACGTTCTAACAGATTTATCACTTTCTAAAAGGAGGAAAATTGAACGAAGGACAGAACCACATCATTTTACCAAGCAGGTAGGTCAAAGAAGAGTCAGCAATGGGAAAACCAGACCAGGGCTGTGCACATTAAAGCCTTGCTTCCACTAAATGCCCATCACAGCCAAGACACAACGCAAAGGAATACGCTTGAAGTGTTTTACGATGTCGTTGATCTTTCTGACCCCGATAGCTCCGCTTTAGTAACACCGCGGGGAAGAAAGCTGGTTTAGGACACCTGAGGTGCGTGCGTCGTTGGGTGGTGGTGGCAGCCTGGGTATCTGATAACCCGGGGCTCTTCACCTCCCTCAGGAACAGGCAGAAGAAGGTCTAATGGCAGGAATTCGAAGTCAGCAGCATTCAAATCGGAGAGGAGACATCTGGTTTTGAACGAGGGCAGCCAACCGCTGGAACACGTCAGGAAGGAATGCGGCGGATGCCTCAGCCCTTGCTGTCTTCAAAGCAGAGAGCGAATTTCTCTTCTGGAGAGATGTGATCCAGTGCAGCTACGGGTTACCAAGGCCGGTGGGGGAAGCGGCTTGATGAGCTACTCCAAGCCCACGGGGCTGCCGGCGGTCAGACCGAATGATCAAAATCTGTAAGCGTCCAGTTTGTGCTGTGTCTGTCCTGGATGCTGCAAAGTTTCACTGAACAGGTCATATATGCGACTAATTACACACACGTGTATACACATGTGCAAACCGGGGCTGGGGAGGGTTACAGAAACCCTGGCACCGGCAGCAGGCAGAGACAAGCCCAGCAGCACTTCAGTAAATCTAAATAAACCAAATATCTCAGGCCTTTGTCCTTGCGTGCTTTTCCAGATTTTTTTTGTTGTTGTTTTTAAATGCTGTGGGACAAACATTAAGGCCAAGACGACATTTCCGCCCTTTACCGCACTTTCACAATCCGGGCACGAGGCCAGACTGCAAAGCGGGACTGTCCAGGGGTGCGGTTTGGTGCTGCG